>NC_080072.1:31957602-32107436 GCF_949987535.1 Balaenoptera acutorostrata | reverse complement strand
TTGCCATCTCAGCATTCTTGGGATTGCTTGTGATCAGAGATTTTGGTAACCTTGATATGACATCCTGAACTCTATTTTTAGAGGTTATGTCAATGAATCTATAACTTCAAAAGGGGCATGGTCACATCTTGGGACTCAAGTTATACACAACCCTGATCCCGCCTCACAAATGTCTGAAACTCCAACTCAGCCTGATCTCTTGATTAGATTACAAACTTCCTTTGGCTCCTAAGATCTCTGCAGGTCTCTTCCATCTAATGTTATAGACATTTTAATGTCATAGAATCTAAAGCTATGTGAATGTCTTTTTTTGTCTAACTCTTAAACAAATCCTGCATTCTTGGGCTACTGAATTTTAGATATCTCAGATGATTTTGTCTGGCTTGTAATCCTAATCTATGAAGCCAATCTACTAACAACCTCAAGTGTTTGGGCCTCTGTATCCCTAAACTTAGTATCACAGAGTTGCTGAGAATTAAATGAGAAAATGCACAGGAAATTACTTTGTGTACAAAGTGCGGTACAAATATTAGTGCCCACCAGAGTGGGGAGAGAGAGAGAGAGATTGAAAGAATGAATTAAGGACACCATGAGAGCATGGAGAAAGGAGTGATTACTTCCATCTGGGCATTCAAACAGAGCTTCAAAGAAAATGGAGCATTTAGATGGACCTTGACAAATGGGTAGGATTTTAACTGACTGGTAGTAATGATGGGGAAGCCAGCAAAAGTCCATTTGGAAGTCTTTACAGAAGGTATTCAGCATAAAGCTGGCATTGAGTTTCAGGAAAAGGTCAGGGCTTCTATGGGCATGCAATAGTCTTCCACCCTTCACCCTTCTGACCCTCCTAGACTTCTCATTTCCTACATTTTAATACGGTTTTAATTCCACATCTTTATTACCTAGGACTACTCTTACCACATAGAAAGTGCTCCAAGAGAATACTGAGGACGCCCAATGCTCTTTCCAGTCGGCTGGTAATATTGTCCAAATTATTAGCTCTATCCAACAATGAGGATTTTCCACGACCACAGATATAAGGACTTCTTCTGAGTGGTAAACTAGTAAAATTCAACGCAAGTGGAACTAGCCATAAGCGAGAGAGAATCACCCAAGAAACTGCAACAAATATATAATGATGCTTTGGGGTACCTTCAAACTCTGATCCAGATGATTCAGGTGTCCAAGCCATTTCCATTTCTTGAGGCTCATAGCAAATTAAAAAATAATGTTAAAATAGTTTTTGAAATTATGTTATGTCTATATTAAGAATGTTATACTTTTAACACTCAAAAATACAATGCACTATAATTATGCTAGTCAAAGGTTAATTGCAGGATTTATGTCATATATTAATTCATACTCTATTTCAGGCATTGTGGTTCAGTAACGGGACATAAGTTTAAAGAGGTATACTAAACGTCTTCCTCTTGCAATCCTATCTGTGCATTTCTAGGTAATGGAAAAACAAACAAACAAAAAACAACTTTGAAGGCTTTCAGACTTTGTAAGGCCAAATGACCTCTCTGTCTTTTACAGCCCAGGAATTTAATAAGTGGTAATATTATTCATTCATTTATGTTGCAAGTGTTGTCCACAAGTCGAGTAAAGATTAAAATTATTCATATTTACAACAAAGGCAATCAGTAGCTGCTTTGAGTACCTTGGTGAGTGTGGAACCAACCAGCAGGCTTCCCCTTAGGGTGATCAGGCAGGAAGCTACCATCACACTGGGGGATCCCCTAAATTCCTCAGCAGGGCAGTCATTTCTCTAGGGCTATCCAATGTCTTCAGAGAACCACACTTCAATTTGCTTGCCTTGGGGACAGAGCTTAGCTGCCAAGAGTCCTTAGGCGAGCGTGGCGAGCCACCTATTCTGAACACAGATAAACTTCCCATTAAATGCCTTGTTTTCAACACCACCTCTTACTCCTGCTCCTTATACTTTTTTTTTGCTTCCTCATCTTTGCCCAGGCTCTAGAAGAAAGATGAGCCCCCTCCTCAGCTGAGATGTCTGGACTAT
This sequence comes from Balaenoptera acutorostrata, assembly GCF_949987535.1. NCBI lineage: Eukaryota > Metazoa > Chordata > Mammalia > Artiodactyla > Balaenopteridae > Balaenoptera > Balaenoptera acutorostrata. The sequence continues at coordinate 32,105,413 of NC_080072.1, read as the reverse complement.
AGTTTCCTCACTCTCCTGTGGTCAGTCTGCCTTCCACCTTCTAGTAGTGTGTTCCATCTCACTAGGAATACACATTCCCAGATATCTCATGACAAGTGCCTTCTCACCTTTCAGGTCTTAGCTCAAATATCATCTCCTTAGGAAGGAAGGACAACCCCCCCGCCCCCATCTAAAGTAGCCCTCCAGGGACTTCTCTGGTGGTCCAGTGCTTAAGACTTCGCCTTCCAATGCAGGGGGTGTGGGTTCAACCCCTGGTCAGGGAGCTAAGATCCCACATGCCACATGGCCAAAAAACCAAAACATGAAACAGAAGCAATATTGTAAAAAATTCGATAAGGACTTTAAAAATCGTTCACATCGGGCTTCCCTGGTGGTGCAGTGGTTAAGAATCTGCCTGCCAATGCAGGGGACACGGATTCGAGCCCTGGTCCAGGAAGATCCCACATGCCGCGGAGCAACTAAGCCCGTGCGCCACAACTACTGAAGCCCTCTCGCCTAGAGCCCACGAGTGACAACTACTGAGCCCACGTGCCACAACTACTGAAGCCTGTGCGCCCTAGAGCCCGTGCTCCACAACAGGAGAAGCCACTGCAATGAGAAGCCTGCACACCACAACGAAGAGTAGCCGCCACTCGCCACAACTAGAGAAAGCCCACACGCAGCAACGAAGACCCAACACAGCCAAAAATAAATAAATAATATAAATAAATCAAAAAAATAAAAGTAATATAGAAAAGTAATAAAAATTCACCATTCAAAAAAAATGGTTCACATCAAAAAAATCTTTATAAATAAATAAATAAAATAACCCTCCATCCTCGACCTCCTCTCCCTCGTCCTCCTGCCTTCTGGTCTTCATAGGGCATTTATCACTCTCTCTAATTATCTTGCTCACTTATTTGTTATTGCTATTGTCCCCTCACCATAATTCAAGTTCCAGGAGAGTTCACATCCTGTCAAGTTTTGCATTGTGTCATCTGATTTTAGGCCCCTGGCAAATAATAGGCATTCAATAAATATTAAATAACTGAAATCACTCATTTCTTCAACAAATAGCCATTCAACAAATATTCATTAAAAGTGTATCAGGGTTCAGCCATAAAAAAAGAATGAAATAATGCCATTTGCAACAACATGGAGGGACCTAGAGATTGTCATACTAAGACAGAGAGAGACAAACATCATATGATATTACTTATATGTGAAATCTAAAAAAATGGTACAAATGAACTTACTTACAAAACAAAAATAGAGTCACAGATGTAGAAAACAAACTTATGGTTACCAGGGGGAAAGGGGTAGGGGGATAACTTGGGAGATTGGGATTGGCACATACACACCACTATATATAAAATAGATAACTAATAAGAACCTACTGTATAGCACAGGGAACTCTACTCAGTACTCTGTAATAGCCTATATGGGGAAAGAATCTAAAAAGGACTGATTATATATATACGTATAGCTGATTCTTTTTGCTGTACAGCAGAAACTAACACAACATTGTACATCAACCATACTCCAATAAACATTAATTTGAAAAAATAAAAATAAATAAATAAAGTAAGCATGACCTTAAATTTAAAAAAAAAAAATGTACCAGGGGCCAGGAATTGTGCCTATAAAGGAGAATTTCGTCCCTTCATGAAAAATATCGTCCTGCCTTCCTACCACTTCCTGCCTCCACCTCATGGCCCAAAGAAAAGAAGTCCAAAGAGAGGGTGACCCTGTCACCATAGCCAACTGCAATCGGAGGCCACCCTGGCAGCTGGCCAGACAGTGAAGGCTGAGTGTTTCCTGGGCCCAGCCTAGTAAATACTCAGCTGCAGGAAAAGCCATGGTCCAGTGAGCAATTAGAGAAAGAGGCCCAGGTGTCCCTGAAGGCGCTGGTTCCTATTGACAAGAACACACAGAGGCTGCCTAGGACACAGCCCTCCCGCTCGGCCTTGACTTTATCACAGCAAACACGTCTGACCGCGAGCTTTCCTCCAGACACTTGCAGCTGGCTGGAAAACGAGCGTGATGGTAAACACGTGTTGCCACGCCTGTGACCAGACAAATCAGATCACCTGCCTCAGACCCACACAGGGGCTTGACTGTGAAATCAAGTTCTCTGAAGGTACATACGACCGGTTTGTTTTTGTAGTTTGTCAGGGATCTAAGTTTACTCAGGACGCCTCGGGGTCATGGGCAACAGAGAATATCTTTTATTTATTTGATTGTCCCCTGGTCATCAGCCTTGTTCTTGTCAAGGGGCCCAAACATTCTCATTCAAAGGCTGTATTTACAAACGAAGCGGGATGGCCATAAAACTGATGACCTTGCTGCTTCTGGAATCTCATAAAAAGTTTCCAAGCTGCTCCTCCCCAGAGCAAATAAGGGCGTTGCAGTTGCTGGTCCCCTGGCAGGGCTCCAGCTGCAGCTATTACATTCCTCCCTCATCAGCTTTCCTCTGAGGCTCCGAAGGCAGACACGCCTGGCCTGCGTGTCAGGGTGCTTAACTCTGAAGATGCTGCTGTGCTTGGAGCGCTCAGACTCAGAAGTGGGGGCAACAGAGAAAACAAAGGGGAGAAGGGAGGAAAGAGGCAACGTTGTCTGAGATGCTGTTATGTGCCAGGCACTGGGCAAAGACTTTTTCATGAATTCTCTTATCCAAGCTTTATCACTTATTCGTAGGCTAGCCCTCCCTGGACGCTTTAACCCATGTGGCCGCATATTGAAAATGTCTGTGGCAGATACTGCTCATTTTGTTGGGGTCCCATGGATACGGCTCATTAAAATGTATCTATTTTCCGATGGCCTGTGCAGTAGACACAACCAGGTGATACTGATGAGGTCAATGAGCGTCAATGCACACACATGTGGGTGGGGCTTCTGGGCATCTATTGTTTTCCTGATAGACTCGTACTTAGTGGGTCATGTGTGTGTTGTCTTTTTTCATGCCTCCTGAGGATGTGAAGCTTAGAGGAGCGGCACCCATCTTATGATCAAAAGGATAAACGATGGTAAAACAGAAAGAAGGAAAGAGCCTGGGTGTGAATGGCGAAATGGAGATGCTTCCTCAACCCCTGTCTTCCTGTGTAAGACTTCTTGTTACCGTGAGAAAATAGTCCCCTTCCTTGTGGTGGTGACAGACTTGCGAGTGGCCCTGGGGTTCCCATCTACTCCACTTGAACGTGGGTGGGACCTGTGACTTGCTTCTAACCAATAGAATAGGGCAAAGGTGATGGGATGTCCCTCTGTGATTACATTAGGTTATATAAGGCTTCACCCTGTTAGTGGACTTGCTATAGATACTCTCCCTGCTAACTTAATAAAGCCAACAGCCATGTTGGAAAAGCTCATATGGCCAGGAACTATGGGTGGCTTCTAGGAACTACAGAAAACCTCTATGAACTGTGGGAGACTTCTAGGAACTGTGAGTGAACTTTAGGAGCTAAGTAAGGCCTCCAGACAGCAAGAAGTCAGGACCCTCAGTCCTACAGCTGTAAGAAAATATATTCTGTCAACAACCTGAGTGAGCTTGGAAGTGGATTCTTCCCCAGACAAGCCCCCAGATGAGAATGCAGTCCAGCTGACACCTTCATTGCAGCTTGGTGAGACCCTGAACAGAGGATTCAGCCAAGCCATGCCAGACTCTTGATCCACAGAAACCGTGAGTTAATAAATGCGTGTTGTTTAGACCACTAAGTTTGTGACACATTCTTATGCTGCGCTAAGTCACTAATACACTCCTTTACACTTCTTCTATCAGCTTTCTCTTATGTGCAGCCAAATTGATACAGTTGGGAGATGTACAGATGAGCACCTAGGGAGACCTCCCAGAAGTATTGAGGGACAGGAGTTGACTCTCAGAGAAAGTAGAAGAGCAGGGGTTGTTGGCAGATGAAGAAAAAGCCAGGGTCTTAGATTTTTCTCCAAAGAGAAGAGCTGAGTATTCTCATTCAAAAGGCTTTCAGCTGCTGACTATTTAGCTGCTTCCCAAAATATCATAGGTAATTAAGGACCAGAAAAAAGAATGTTTGTTAAATAACCCTTTGGGGTAAGTCTTTGACTGAACTAAAGGCAGGAAAGCAAACTATATAGTCCTCTTTTTACAGTTTTGAGTTTTGTTGGAGATACTTTTGTAATCTGAAAATAGAAACACCAGCTGGCATCCCTTGAGCACTGACTATGTACAAAGTGCTGTGTCAAAGCCCTTCAAAAGGGTTCAAAGCCCTTCACCTGGATTATCTCTTTAATGCTCAGAGCCATCCTACAAACTAGGGATGATTATTATTCCCACATGACAAATAAAAACTGAGATTCAGAGAGGTTAAGAGGCAGGTCAGTAGGCAGTCTGCCTTCATACCCAATGTATTTAAACACTATGCTATTCATTCGGCTGTAAAAGACGGAAAATAGAGAAAAACAGTAATAAGAAGGAGGAATCCCTTTTCCATACTTTGGACACCTGGGAACAAGCACAAAGAAAATTTTTGATATATTTCCTAAAAACACACAGATTAGATCACATATACAAATATGTATCCTGCTTCTTTGTTTTCTCGGTTAACATGCTCTAAACAGTTCCTCAGGTTATGCAAAGCTTCTTGTGAGCGCTGGCTGCCTTATATTCCATTATCTGGATGTGCTGTAATTTTCTAAGTCCTTCTCCTAATACAGCCAATTTGAGATGCTTTCCATTTAAGACTGTTGTATATACAGAAATTAGCATCTTTGTGCATAAAATTTTTCCACATTTTAGTTTAGGGTAGAATCCTCCAAGTGGTATGATCGAATCAGAGAAGATGAGTCCACTTAAGGTCACTGCCACTGGACGCCCAGCGGTTCTAGCTCAAGATGCCACTGTGAGGCTTTGGAGACAAGAGAAGGGAGATGTATCTTTTGAGAAGGAATGATCCCTCCCTTGAACATTCCTGTGGGTTCATTTCTTCAAGCCGAGGGGCTGTGTACCTTTAGAAGACCAGATTTTTATTGTCATCTGGAATGTAGTACTTCTTCCAGAAGCTATAAAATTCGAGCCTGCTATTTGGTAAACTTCCCTGGTGTTTGTGTTTCATAAGCTGTCTCACGGCCATAGCCTCAGCCCTTTTTATATGTTCCTAAATAGACACCAGGGCCTGCACACTGCCTTCTGGTGTGAGCAGACCCCTGCTATCTCCCAACCTTCCCATTCTCCTTGGTACCCACCATAGTTCCCATTTTCCCCAGATGCTCAAAAGAAGAAATATCTCTAATTCCAGAGACACAAAAATATACTTTGTTTTTGAGGTCAAATAACTGAAACATTTTAAAATTTTCAGTGTGGTGGCTAAATGACCCAGGAAATGGGAGATGGGATGAAAATCCCATCTGCTGCAGGTACGTTTTGAATTGGGGTGATGGAGCCAGATATTGGACTGGAAAGGGACCTTTAGGCACCTACTAAGGAAACTAGCTAACGTTTGCTGAACATGGACTGTGTGCCAGCACTGGGCTAAGCGCTTTGCATAGATTGTTTCCTTTAACTTCAGCACAACCCTGTTGGGTGGACAGACTTATCGTCCACATTTTGCATTTGGGAAAATGGAGGGACAGAGAGGTAATAACTTTCCGAGGTCATAGAGCTATTCAGCCCAGTAGCTCAAGCCAGAAGAGATCTTAGAGACCACTGAGATCTTCTGCTTTATTTTTTATTGGAGTATAGTTGATTTACAATGTTGTGTTAGTTTCTTGTGTACAGCAAAGTGATTCAGATAGATATATATTTCCATTATGGTTTATCACAGGATATTGAATATAGTTCCCTGTGCTATATAGTTAAGACCTTGTTGTTTATCTATTTTATTTATAGTAGTTTGTACCTGCTACTCCGAAACTCCTAATTTATCCCTCCCCCACTCCTTTCCCCTTTGGTAACCATAAGTTTGTTTTCTGTGTCTGTGAGTCTGTTTTTGTTTTGTAAATAAGTTCATTTGTATCATTTTTTAGATTCCACATTTAAGTGATATCATATGGTATTTGTCTTTCTCTGTCTGGCTTACTTCACTTAGTATGATAATCTCTAGGTCCATCCATGTTGCTTCAAATGGCATTATTTCATTCTTTTTTATTGATGAGTAATATTCCATTGTGTATATATATGTACCACATCTTCTTTATCCATTCATCTGTCGATAAACATTTAGGTTGCTTCCATATCTTGGCTATTGTAAATAGTGCTGCTATGAACATAGAGTGCATGTATCTTTTTGAGTTATAGTTTTGTCTGGTTATATGCCCAGAGGTGGGATTGCTGGATCATATGGTAGCTCTATTTTTAGTTTTTTAAGGAACCTCCATACCATTCTCCATAGTGGCTGTACCAATTTACATTCCCACCAACATTGTAGGAAGGTTCCCTTTTCTCCACACCCTCTCCGGCATTTAGCATTTGTAGACTTTTTAATGATGGCCGTTCTCACTGGTATGAGGTGATACCTCATTATAGTTTTGATTGGCATTTCTCTAATAGTTAGCACTGTTGAGCATCTTTTCATGTGCCTATTGGCTATCTGTATGTCTTCTTTGGAGAAATGAGAGACCATTGGTATCCTTAACTCTGCTCTAGGGCTTCAGGGGACACTGTGATGGGCAAGGGCTGCTCAAGAAGGGAAAGCCAGAGAGAAAGGCTCCTACCCCCCCCTCCACTTTTCTCCCCCTGACTTGTGGTCGGCAGAATAATGGCACCCGCAAGGATGTCAATGTTCTAAGCCCCAGAACCTGTGAATATGTTGATTTACATGGCAAAAGGGAGTTTACGGGTATGATTAAGTTAAGGACCTTGAGATGGGGAGATTACCCAAGATTATTCACATGGGCCCAGTCTAATCACATAGGGCCTTGAAAGTGAAGAATCTTTCCCAGCTGTGGTCAGAGAGAGCTGTGGTTATGGAAGGATGGTCAGAGAGAGGCCACGTTGCTAGCTTTGAAGATGGAGGAAGGGCCATGAGCCAAGAACTATCACCTCTCAAAGCTGGAAAAGACCAGGAGATGGATATTCCCCTGGAGCTTCCAGAAAGGAATGTAGCCCTGCCAACACCTTGATTTTCGCCCAGTGAGACCCCTCTGACCGCTAACCCACAGAACTGTAAGATACTCAGTTCACGTTGTCTTAAGCCACTAACTTTGCGGTGATTTGTTACGACAGCAACAAAAACTTGGTGTGCATCTGCTTCAGCCAGAGCCCCTCCGCTATTATGTTTTCGAAATCAGACTTCAGTGTGATATTTCTTTTGGGAAATGAAACAAAGGGGACATTTCCTGCTTTAAAAAAACAAATTCCTGCCCACCACTACCACCTCTCTCTCGCTCTCTGTCTCTCACTCTGAGAAGAAAAATGTTGGTGCCCAGAGAGAAGACATGCTTCATCCAGGGTCACACAATGACAGGGCAACTGACCCAGGGTTTATTCCACTACAGCTCTAGTGCTCAGCAATCTCCTCCTGACCAGGGCTGCAACTGTGGGTTCTGCCAACTGATCTGGCACAAAATGTTTGATAAAATAACGTTTGTCACTCAGCCATTCAGCCAGGATGGATCGGGCACTGTACTCGGCATTGGCAATGAAGGGGTGAAAGAAACCCAGTCCCACCACTGGGAAACCCAGAGTAATGCTAATGAGATACGCAGAGTGTGAAAGAGCACAGAGCAAAGCTGGGCTGGGAAAGGCTTTCCAGAGGAAGCGACACCTAAGCTGAGGCCGGAAGGGTGAGCGGAGGTTGGTGAGGCACAGAACGGAAAGAAGAGTGTTCTGTGTGGAAGGATTGCAGTGCAAAGGTGTCGAGAGAAGAAGGGGCAGCTTCTGTGAGTTGAGCCTGTATGAATTCAGGATTCAAAGACAAGGGGGCGGGGTGACATGAGACTGGAGAAGTTAAGTACATACCCTGGAGTGAGCACAAGGGGCCTTGTGAGCTAAGTTACAAGTTCACCTGCATTACCTTCCATGAATGCCCACTATCTGATGACAATAGAAAGCCATGGGAAGTCTCCCAGAACTGATACAGAAAGATACCAAGCATAGGACCAGGACAGAGTAAGGACACAATAAATTCCTGTTGATGGGTATGATCAAGGTGCGTGTAAAGTGCCACAGGAGCAGGGAGGAAGGACTGGGGCTCTGCCTGGAGGGGAAGGGAAGGTTCACAGAGGATGAGTATAGCAAAGGGCACGTTAGGTGACTTGTTGTTTTTCTCTGCAATCTTCTGTGAGCGCCCGCTAACGGTCTTTGGGATCCATCACATTCCTGTAGACCTTCCTGTCTTGAAAATTCTACTTACTCACACCTCTATCCCTGTTCTTTTAAATTTTATACTAATGATGTGCCTTCATAGCATAATGTTTAAGTAGCTTTCTAAGGGTATGTGGTAGAAACCATTCCCTGCCTCCAATAAATTTCTTCCTTGCCAACAGAACATCAGTTTTATTCAAGAGAGCAAAGTGTCCAGACCTGACGGGTTGAATCATAATAAGTCTAAGTCATTCATGGCTATTCCATTAACATTTTCACTTTGCCAGTCTCCCTTGCAGCTAAGGATGGACATGTGACCCAGTTCTGATTAATAATGTTCTGATCAATTAGATATAAGTGTAAGTCAGCTGGGAGGGCTTCTGAGATAACTTTGTTCCTTCATTGATAAAATGGCATAGTTATTCCAGGAAAAGGATCTTTTGCCTCTCCACAGCCCTACCCCCTACCACCTTTCTATCTTTGAATATTGTTGTGATGTCTGGGGATATGGTAGCCATCTTGCAGCCATGGGGCAACCAGAAGAATCAGTGACCTATGTATGTATGGAGGATGGAAAGGCTCCTGGCATCTTGATGACACAATTGTGCTGCAGTTCTCACTTTAGACTACTTACCTCCAGTCTTCCTGCTACATGAGATAGTCAAACATCTTAGGCTTAGGCCACTATCAGTCAGATTTTTTTGTTACTTGCAGCCAAATATATCCTAAACTATATAGTCGTTTCCCCAAAAAGGACCACTTTTCTTCTCACTGGAATCATGAGGCTCTAAGACTGTTAACAAAGTGGTAGTCTATGGCCAACTAGCCACATGAAGAAACAAGATAACCATCCCCCCAGTCCTGGAGGGAGAAAACTTTCTTCCTCCAATCCTCCCTTCCCAGTGATGACTCTTCTTTGGCTGGGAGGAGATGTCTGCTTTTCTGATTTCATGCCTTTAAAGATCACCCGTTGCTTCATTGTCATTTGCATTCGGCCAGGTCTTTGTTCAAGGTGGTCCCTCTGAAGGGTCTGGCTGGTTAGGAAAGTTGAACTTGTCAAAAATCAGAGTCAGATTTTTTTTTTGGCAACTGCAAAGGTAAGCTGTCACCAGCCCTGTCAACAGTCACAGCAGAAAGAGAGCTATTTATTCATCTACGACCTTCATGAGTCACAGTCTAAACATTCTATGATCCCTCCTCTGGCAAGTCATACCCTGCCCAGTCTCTGGAGAGAGTGCTTCCCACCCAGCACCACTTCAGAACAACAGACTCTTGGATTTTGGCTGTCTAATCTTGGAGCTGCACAAGTGGTCATGTTATTAATGACTCTGAGTCATCATATAGGGCATTCCATCTGGAGTGTATGTGTGTGTAAAGCATAGGAGGAGGATGGAGGTCTACTCTGTCCCAGGCAAAATGTGAGATTTCTCGTGGCTATGCCTCTGCCTTACTGTATCACCTTTGAAATACAATCCTATCCTTGTATGACCAGGGTTCAAGTCTCTCCACCTCTTGAGGACCCCCTCTTTTAAACATCCTCTTGTTTGTCAGTGTCAATCAGGATTCAAAAAATCTAACCATACCCAGGTGGGTCTTCCCAGCCCTAAGGGTGAGGGAGATGGAAGAGAAAATTTTGACCTTTTTAAAAATTTTATATGAGTCTTTAATTAGAATTTTTCATCTTTGTTTCAAACTTCTGCTCAATCTCAACTTATACAGTTAGTATGACCATCCCCTTTGGAGTAAGAAAATGTTCAAGCCTTGATGACACAATTCATGGAAATTTCACTCCTTACCAACTCCTCACAAGTGTGGGCATAGTTTAGTTGTTACTTCTTTCAGGAAGTCTTCCCTGATTTCATTAAGTGGTGCTCCATTTATGAGTCCCTATAACACCTGCTACTCCCCGATGAGAGTGCTTATCATACTGGCAATTGCCTATTCTCATATCAGTCACCCCCATGGAACTGCAAGGTCTGCAAAAGCAGGGTCTATCTCATATCACTACCATCTAGAACATTCCCTGACACATATTAGGCACCTCAAGTAATACATATTGAGTGAATGAGGTAGAGGGAAGGAACCACCTTCAACAATCAGGCAGATACCAAAACTAGCCTTCAGGCCCTACACTTAGAAGAGAGGATGGGGGACAAGACTGACCACATGGCTGTTTCTGATGTTCTATCCACCTGTGTCTATGACAGTATCAACACCTTGAGGACATGGACCAAGTCTTACACTTTTCTGCCCAATGATAAGGGAGTCTAATCTTCCTTCCCATCTCTAAGTGGCCATTAGAATATTGCCTGAGGTGTTCTGTTTGCATAACCCAGAAGACCTTGAGTAAAATGTTGCAAGGACACTGGGACAGACAGGCTTCCTCCAGAGCCCTGGGATGAATGCTGCAGAACATAGGTAAACAGGCATCAGTGGGGATGACTTCCCAGTGGGCAAGGACATCATTCATTGGAAGAAGAACATGTCTCAAGGTTTTGTCCTGAAATGACATTAATTGTCAGCTGACTGGTCATGCTCATGAGGGACCCTATATGGTGCTACTCGAGGGTCCTCTAGCCCAGCAGTCCCAAACCTTTTTGGCACCAGGGACCGGTTTCATGGAAGACAATTTTTCCATGGACTGTGAGGAGGGGGAAGATGATTTCAGGATGATTCAGGTGTATTATATTTATTGTGCACTTTATTTCTATTATTATTACATTGTAATATATAATGAAATAATTATACAACTCACCATAATGCGGAATAAATGGGAGCCCTGAGCTTGTTTTCACTTGCCACTCACTGATAGGGTTTTGATATGAGTCTGCAAGCAATTGATTTATTGTGGTCTCTGTGCAGTCAAACCTCTCTGCTAATGATAATCTGTATTTGCAGCCGCTCCCCAGCACTAGCATCACCACCTCAGCCCCACCTCAGATCATCAGGCATTAGATTCTCATAAGGAGTGAACAACCTAGATCCCTTGCATGTGAAGTTCACAGTAGGGTTTGCACTCCTATGAGAATCTAATGCCACCGCTGATCTGACCGGAAGCGGAGCTCAGGCAGTAACGCGAGCAATGGGGAGCGGCTGTAAATACAGATGAAGCTTCACTCACTCACCTGCGGCTCACTTCCTGCTGTGCGGCCCAGTTCCTAACAGGCCATGGACCAGTACTGATCCACGGCCCTGGGCTTGGGGACCCCTGCTCTATCCTAAGCACAGGAAATTTGCACCCCCTTAAAATCCTAACACTAGTAGAGGAAGCTGTCCTCAGATCAGGTAGCCAAGTTGGTAGAGGGAGAAAAGGCACACCAGCTCTTTGTTAAGAACCTCCAAGTGGGAGAAATGGCAACAGCCAGCAAATTTTCTGGTTACTAATTAAACCACAAGGGACTTCTAGGACCTGGCCAGGGGAAAAGAAGGGATATGGATAGAGGAAACACAGGAGCCCAGAAAACATGCCAAGAGAGGAAGCCAAGGAGTCAGAAATCACTGGTCCAGCCCTCCTGTTTTCTAAATATTTGACCAACACCAACATTAGTCATCTTATATTCCTGAACTCCAGAAGTTCTTTGTCTATATGATGTAGAAAATAGGTCTTAATGTTGCAGGCTTGCTGTGGATATTAAAGGAGATTGCATGTTCACAGCCCCTGGCCGACAGTAAATGTTCAATACATGCAAATATTATTATCATCACCTAGGTAGGGACAGAACCAAAGTCAGTTTTCCTTCCTGTTCCAATGTGATCCCCCCACCTGAATGTTTTCCCCCCCACCCCAGCTGCTGTGGCCAGGGAATTTCAGGTTTTATCTGGCTATCTTCCAATGCTGAATACACCACCTGAACCCCATCCCCACCCTCTGTCTTTAAACTAGCACCTGGCACTCACAGGCCATGTACCTCTTTTCCATAAATTCAGGTTACATATATCTACTTGGGCTTATCTAGAACCTTCCCTGCTTGGACCTTGACCTTCTCCAGATCCAATCCAGCTTTTGAATTTTTATGTATAATCCCTATTCCTCCTGGCCTCACTGGACCCTGCATCTGGACCCTCTGGCAAGTGACTCCAAGCCGCCATGATGGACGCTGGCTTGGGTTTATCTGCCAGTGATCCTGGCTTCCTGCTTCCTTAATAAGAAGCTTTACCCTGGTCCTCAAGTCTCACACCCAAGGCCACAGCCAATCAGCCACTTGGCTTCCTAGTTGAACAACAAAATTCCCGGGTTCAGACACCTAGCCCGGAAATGGTGCCCAGTAAAAGTATATGGAATCCAATGGTTTCATGTCCATTTCCACTTCATCACTGGAATGGGGCTCAGACCCTACCCCTAATAAGGCTAAAACCTCACAGGACATGGTCACCTGTCTTATACCAAAGGACAAGGAAATTGCTCTTTGATAGATAAATGCAGCTTCTCTGAAGAACCCAGGGAATAAACATATCCCAAACCAGTTTCAAGGTGTGACTGACACTAAATAAATTCATCTTCTTGGGGCTATGAGAAAAAGGTGAGGGAAGAAACTCATTGAACACCTACTATGTACCAGCCATTTTCTTATGTAATCCATACAACACTCTATAACCTTGACAGTCCCATTTTGTAAATTGAAATGTAGTTGATTTACAATGTTTCAGGTATACAGCAAAGTGATTCAGTTATATATGTATGTATTATTTTTCAAATTCTTTTCCATTATAGGTTATTACAAGATACTGAATGTAGTTCCCTGTGCTGTACAGTAGGTCCTTGTTATTTACCTATTTTATATATAGTAGTGTGTATCTATTAATTCCAAATTCCCAATTTATCCCTCCCCCCACTTCTCCCCTTTGGTAACCATGAGTTTGTTTTCTATGTCTGTGAGTCTGTTTCTGTTTTATAAGTTCATTTGTGTCATTTTTTTCATATTCCACATATAAGTGGTATCACATGACATTTGTCTTTATCTGACTTACTTCACTTAGTATGACAATCTCTAGGTCCATTTGACAGTCCCGTTTTTCAGGTGAGCTTTGAAACTCAGATCAGTAATTCACCCTAACAGTCACACATCAAGTGGCCAAGCCTGGACTCAAGTCCATATCTGTCTCCCAGCCCAGAGTCTCAGCACTCTTATTCCCCAATACTAGCCATAAAAACGGAAAGCTCACCTTCCAGAGGGCGCAGTTACCATAGAGAAATAATATCTCTCCTTGGCCGCCACTCCCCGCTTCTCCTTCCCACTGAGGACTCTGTTGAGATCCTGGCCAGCCAGGAAGCAACTGGTCTTCTTCTTAAAGCCCTTCCCAAGCCACGCACCCCCTACCTAGAAAGACAGTATATAGTATAGCACAGTCCTTAAAACTGATTCCAGAGCCAGGCAGCCTGGGTTCAAATCCTGGCTCCACCACTTACCAGCTGTGTGACCTTGGGTAAGGTAGGGTGTTTAGCTTTTCTGTATCTCAGTGTCCTCATCTGTAAAATGGGGGCAATAATAGTAAAATCTGTCTTGTAGGCCACTGTAAAGATCAACGGAGTTTATACAAGTGCTGACACATAGTAAGGACTCAGTAAGTTCTAGAGACTCTTACTACAAGTTAATTTTACACTTCGATGAGGGTTTTTTAAAATTTTTTTTTCAATTTCATTGAGCAAATGAAGGAATGGAGGCAGAGAACTGTTACTAAGTGGCCCACGGCCACACAGCTCATCAGAGGCAAGGCTAGGATGAGAAAGAAAGGACTCCTGATACCTCATTCAGGGCTCTCTCTTCTCCTGCTCACTGAACCAAGAGGCAGAAGAAGCAATTAAGCTGTTGATGCAAGGTGTCATCTCCTCTCCCCGCAGTTTACCCTGTCACATGAACCACAGGGAAGTCACCACAAACGTCTATTTATTTATAAACCTACAACATTAACCTCTTCACTTAAAAGCCTCTTGGAAGCTTGCTGGTTAAAAGCATTTCAGATTCTGTCAGAGGAACAAGTTCACACTGACGTCTTAGCTCCATATGCCTTTGAAAACCTGTCCAGAACCCCCCTAATCCCTCACCAAGGGACGTTTCCCTGCACTCCATTCTTCTAAGGTTTCCACCATTGGGTGTGGGTATTCTCTGAAAGCTCTCTCTTCTGACAAATTCCCGTGCTTTGAGTCATGGCAAAAACGGAGGGAAATGAAGGCTGCCAAGGGTTTCGACATTTACATAAGCTCTTTTTTTTTTTTTAATATAAATTTATTTATTTATTTTTGGCTGCATTGGGTCTTCGTTGCTGCGCACAGGCTTTCTCTGGTTGCAGTGAGCGGGGGCTACTCTTCGTTGTGGTGCGCGAGCTTCTCATGGCAGTGGCTTCTCTTGTTGAGGAGCACGGGCTCTAGGCGCACAGGCTTCAGTAGTTGTGGCACGTAGGCTCAGTAGTTGTGGTTCGCGGGCTCTAGAGCGGAGGCTCAGTAGTTGTGGCACATGGGCTTAGTTGCTCTGTGGCATGTGGGATCTTCCCGGACCAGGGCTCGAACCTGTGTCCCCTGCATTGGCAGGCTGATTCTTAACCGCTGCGCCACCAGGGAAGCCCTACATAAGCTCTTAATCAGCCCTCCAGTTCATTACAGCAGGATGGATGGATTACACCAATGGTCCCCAACCTTTATGGTACCAGGGACCGGTTTCGTGGAAGACAGTTTTTCCACGGGGCGGGGGGAATGGTTCAGGCGGTAATGCGAGCGATGGGGAGCGATGGGGAGCTGCAGATGAGGCATCGCTCGCTCGCCTGCCGCTCACCTCCTGCTGTGCAGCCGGTTCCTAACAGGCCACGGACCAGTACCGGTCTGCAGCCCGGGGGTTGGGGGACCCCTGGATTACACTGCTGTCCAAGCAAAGGAACGGGGTCTCGGGTCTGCTGTTTTGACTTAGAGAACACGGAGGGGTAGCTTCTCCCTGTCTAAGAGTTTTAATCTTGTGCTGCGTTTTTGTTTATTCATTCATTTGGTAAATATTTATTGGCTTCTTAACCTGGGGACTATACTTAGTGCCAGAGGTATAATAATAAGGAAAATAGATATGACCTCTGGCTTCATGGAGCTTATAGTCTAAATGGGATGACCGACACTAATCAAAATAAAGGGTACCAGAGAGTGTGTAGCAGCGGGACATGAACTTGACCACATCTGGGGTCAGGGAATACTTCCCCTGGTAAATGATGTTTCGCCTGTGATCCGAAGGTTTGGAAGTGGAACCTTCCAGGCAGTGTAGATGTAAACAGGATAGATGAAGTAGAGAGCTAGCAGGAAGTTGAAGACAGGAGATGAAGCCCGTGAAAAAGCACATCTTTAAGGGAGAGCAACGGGAGGCCACTAAGAGGTTGTACCCACAGTATACTTCCCCTCCCAGAACTCGCCACATAAACCAGGTATTTCAACTGCTGTTTCACTTGTCTGCCTTCCGCACTGGGCAGCGCCCAAGCCACCCAGGCATTGCCACATCCACAACACCTGGCACTGGGCAGGGCTATGTCATTTGTATGAAATGAGTAGATAAGTACAAAAGTGAGCAAATACTGAGTAATCCAGTATTACTGGATGGTTCCCCATTGTGTTTTGCATGTAGCAGGCTTCATTCAATGTTGGTGAATGAATAACTGAGTGTATCGTCTGATTCTAGAATTTATTTCTTCCTTTTGGCTTTTTTTTTAATATACTTTTTTTTTTTTTTTTTTTGGCTGCATTGGGTCTTCGTTGCTGCGTGTGGGCTTTTTCTAGTTGCGGCGAGCAGGGGCTACTCTTCATTGCGGTGCACGGGCTTCTCATTGCGGTGGCTTCTCTTGTTGCGGAGCACCAGCTTCAGTAGTTGCGGCACGTGGGCTCAGTAGCTGTGACATGCAGGCTTAGTTGCTCCGCAGCATGTGGGATCTTCCCGGACCAGGGATCGAACCCATGTCCCCTGCATTGGCAGGCGGATTCTTAACCACTGCGCCACCAGGGGAGTCCCTTAGCTGCTTTTTTTTTTTTTTTTTCCTTTTCCCCCTCCTTGTTTACAAAGCCCAAAGAAAGATGACAGCAGTACAAAGATCAAGGATGAGGCAGTTGGTTTACAGGAGGGTATAGAAAACTGAGAATCCAGGATTTTCCCTCCAGCTTCATTGGGAAAGGAAAACAAACAAACAAACAGAAACAAAACAAAAGAAAACCTGAGGTCTGTCCTAGACTGTCCAGGCTTCTGAGCAGTCTGAGCCCTGTTCTCCTGGTCTGCCTGTCCCTCCCAGAGCTCAGAGCCCAAAACAGGCCAGGCGCTCCTGAGAGCACGGAAGCTGGCGTGAGCTGTGATGGTTCCCAAGCCCCAGGACGGCGGCTGTTCTGGGCACTTCAGGAAGTACTTGCTCCAAAAGGCCCTTCCAGCTATTGTTGCAAGGGGCAAGCCCGCTGGGCTGGCACTGGGACAGGCTGCCCCCTCCAGGCCAAGGGTCTCTCCAGGTCCCTGGGGGCCGGAAGGTGAAAGATGGGGTCAGCCAGCGAAGGATACTCAAACCAGGAAGGAGTCTTGGGCTTAAGTTTCTCCTTTCTTCAGGCCATTAGTGCCAGGAGCTGGCCGCCTCTAGGTGAATTTCTGTCCATGCTGGCCATGCACATGTTGATTAAAGATAGGCCAGATGCTGCCGGTGATGTCACAGCTGGGCCAGTGAGATCCATCCAGTGCCATGAAAGGAAGGTGGGCTTTGGAGTTGAGGCTCCAGGCTTGTATTCTGGCTCTGCCCCTCCCTGTGGCCTTGGACCCTTCTCCTCTCCTCTTTCTCTTCTATAAACAAAGAACCTCTCAACCAGCTTGAGAGGTTAAGAGAATGAGCTGAGCTAAGATTGATGAACCTGTCAGGTACACAATGGCAGTGGGAAAATGCTAGTTTCCTTCCTCCTCCCAAGCAGCTGGACAAGGGCAGGTGGGTGGGGTCACGGCTGGGCAGTGTTCCTCCCTATCACAGGCTGCCGGCCCGGGCACTGAGCCCACTCCAGCCTGAATTCTCCTGACAGCTGCCCTGCTTCTCTGCTTGGCCTTGCCCATGACTCCTGTTTGAACCAAGAAAAGCTTCTGCTCTGCTCCAGGCACAAAAAATAACAAGAATGATGCAATATGTGTCTCTCACAGCCACCAGCCACGGAGAAGGTCTAGGCTTCCAGATCTCAGCCCCAAATCCATGCCAGGGTCATAAATCGATGCCCTCGTGTTCCCATGAATCCCGGGTAACTCTTATGCCATTGCTCCACCTGGCAGCAGCTTGGCCACCCCCTTGTCTCGTGACCAAGGCCACCAACCCAACCACCAAGGCACGACATTGGCCTGGGGCAAGGAAAGTTTCCAAGTACATAGTCCCTGCAACCTGACCTTTACTAATAATAATAACATCAAAGATTATCGAGTACTATGTGCCCAGCACTGTTCTGAGATCTTTGTATTAACTCATTAATCTTCATCAACACATTTTGAAGTGGGTACTGTTTATACCCCCATGTTACCATAGGAGAAACTGAGTCTCAGGGGAACGACATCAGCATCATGGCAACTTAAGCCGTTCTTCCTCTCCCTCCCCCTTTTTTAACAACTAATTATACATCCATCCATAAACAAAAGTGCCTTGTGGAGTTGTGAGGCTCAGTACCACACACCAAGGGACTCAGGAGTACTCTAGCCCACCTGTACACCCAAAAGTAGTCAGACAGACCTTGGGAAGGGCTGTGGAAACTGAATCTCAGAGAGTTTACTTGCTGGCCCAAAACCACAGAATGAATGATTTGCAGGTAAAATTTGGACCCATGTCTGCAGCTGCCAAGTCTAGTGTTTTTTCCCATCATGACACTGACTCCCAAACCAAATACAATTGGCAACCAGGACCCTTTCAGAGCGACACTGCAAAATAGAATTTCCGCTAGCAAACCCGGCTTTTAAAACCCCAATCTAAGTTTGGTGAGCAAAGCAGAGTGTTCTTCGAAGTGAGAGAAGGCAGGAAGTGTGATGCGGTCAGCCCTCTCTGCCACGAGCTAGGAGTGTGGCCCTGGACCAGCCAGTGGCCCTCTCTGGTCTTCAGAATCCTCACCTGTAAGAGGAGATAAAATTAACCTGGCTACAGATGAGATCCCTCCCAACGCTGGCATTCCAAGATTCCATGAAACAGCTGCCATTTATGAAGCATTTCCTCAGTGCCGGGTACTGGGCTGAGTATTTTTACATAATCACAAACTAATCGCAGCTCTTTGCCAGGCTCTGCTATAAGTACTTTCCCCAGTATTGTCTCATGTAATCCTCAGAACAACCCTAAGAGACAGGTATTACTGTCCCCTTCCCCTTTCAGGAAAGCGAGACTCAGAACGGTGATACAAATTCACCCAAAGTCACCCTGCCAGTGAGTGATGGGATCTGAACTCACTTGTCTGACTTTAAAACCCATGCTTCTCATCATCCGACTACTTACAGCACCTCCTCCACCTCAAGCAGGGATGGATGCCAGGAAAAGGCACTGTTGTTTTTCACTTATCCAGATGGCTGTCCATCTGCAGTGGCCTTTTTTCCAGTCCAATCATCCATCACAGTGGGACTTACACGGGTCAGGAGAGCCCATGCCCACTGCCCAGAGGGGCCTTCCTGCCAGCACCTCAACCACATCTGCAGAAAGCCCTGTCCTTGAAGATAAACTAATCCGGCAGGGGGAGGGGTCCCCGTTATTTATTTAGTCCCAGCCCTAAGGCTAAACTGGTGGCCTGGCAGCTCTGAGTGTTTTCTCTGAGCTGAAAAGCCAACCCCAAGCACTGGGGTGAACAGGTTGGGAAACTTGAGAACCACACAGACATCAGGGAAAATTCCAAGGACGGTTGCCTGTGGTGAAAGGGCTGTATGGCCCAGAGTTCCTTCTCCCCGGGAGAACTTGAAAGTGGCCCCTCTTTCCTCTCCTCCCTCTCCCTGCAAAACTAAGTAAACCAAGAAACTGTAGGAAACAGCTGAGGGAGCTGGTGGCCGTTTGTGTCAGGGTGGTGGGTCATTCAGAAGTTGCTGACCCACACTCCAGGGCAGAGCTCGCTGGCCAGGCACAAATCCCACTAATCCCCTGGCCTGTGCTGCCCCAGCTGAGTGCAGAGAGGAGCAGAGACGCGATTCCTCCCAGGCAGAGCAAAGGTATCCCGCAAGACTGTCGGGGAGCTGTGGATGGAACCATCCAGAAGCCGGCAGAGTTTGAACCAAGAAGCTTCCAGTAGGAATGCCTTTCTGGGAGGTCACTCACTACCCCCACGTTTACCTCACTGCACCAACTGTTTCCCTCCCCAAAAACAATTTCTAATTCATTTAGAGCCTTCTTCACTCTGACAACTGAAATGTCAAACAAACAAACAAACAAGCAGTAATTTCTGGGACAAGACCACTTCCGCAACCAGTGTGGATATGGGCAGAATTCCATTTCTTACCCATGGGAGGACTAGCCTTGACTCCCTACTGTGTGTTTTGGGCTGCACTGGCCACCGAGTATTAGCTCATTGGACTGCGACACACCTAGACCTCACCTGGTACATGTGGCTTCCAGTCACATTCGTGTCTTTCATTCCTGGGCCCCAGAGAGACAGTGGGCTTTGGAGTCACAGGATCTGATTTCAAGTCCCAGCTCAGCCATTTTATTTCTTAGAGATCCTGAACAAGTCACTTACTCTTCCTGAGCCTTAGTTTTCCCATCTACAAAATGGGGCTAGTCTGATCTACCTTGAAAAGGTGTTACAAGGCTCAAAAGAAATGTCAGTAGAAAGCATCTGACACATAGTAGGAAGTCTATAAATTTAATTCTTTCCCCCTTACTTCTCATAGCAGGCAAAGGAGATCTTAATGAAAGATGAAAGAAGGAAGGAAGGAGGGAGAAATGGAGGGAGGGAGAGAGGGAAAATGAAGAAAAGAAAAGAAGAAAACAACCTTGCAACCCATACCCCACTCCCCTCAAGATTTACTGTGATTCCACCTTCATTTCCTAATCTCATTGTCTAAGCCCTAAATCCCTACACTCTGGTCCCTGGGCTAAAAAAAATGTCTGAAGTCCTCTCCTCCCCCATATCTATCAGGGTAGCTCTTAAGTGTATGCAAGGAGAAGGCAGACGGGAGGGGGGTGGGCAGTACTGACCCAGGATGTCAAGTCCTGTAAATGCTTTCAGCCCACATGCCCTTGCTTTTGCTCCAGATCTGATGTCTCCGTGACTCAGGGCTCTGCAGTGATGTCCCCCACCCACCGATGCCAGAGCAACTTTTACCAATGTCCCTCTTTGGATGACCATTTCACATTCTTTCAAAGAAATTCTTTCTTTGAAAGAAATTCATCTCCCATCTATTTCCTTCCAAACCTACCTCCCACCCCCAAAAATGCATTAATACCACAAAGAATGACCTATTTTAGCAAAAGTGAGGAAGAGTTCAGGCTCTGAAGTAAAGCAGCGTGAGTTTGAATCTTGACTTTGTCATTTATGTGTGAGACCTTGGCCAGGTTACCTAACCACACCAAGCAGAATCTTGTCATCCACATGATGAGGACCCTACATTGTACCTCTCACTGGGCTACCGTGAGGACTCAGTAAGATCATTCATTTAAAATATTTAGCATAGTATTTAGAACATAGTAAATGCACAGTATACAATTGTGTTTTTATGACCTGGCCATTAAAAATTTATAGACCATATGCATTCCTAAAATTCCAATTTTTGCAACTCCTATCCCCTGCCAAAAAAAAAAAAAAAGGACGAGGATAATAAAATTTAGAAAGGAAAATTTTCTAAGAATTTTTTTAAAGAAAAGCATGCAGATTGGTCAGGCTCAGCTCTAGACACTATACATAAATTCCCATTCAACCGTCATGTTGCCCTTTGGAGTAAACACTTCCCCCACTGGAGGGGCAAGTAGAGGAATGGTTGCGAACAGACTATCTGAATCTGAACTTTGACTTGGCCACTTAGCTGTGTGACCTGGGACAAGTGGCTTAACCTCTCTGGGCCAATTTCTTTGTCCAGTAAAATGAAAATAATAATACCCATAAGGTGTTCATGAGGATTGAATGAGTTAATATATGCAAAGCAGTAAGAAAAGTGTTATTCATGTAGTATACACTCAATACATCATGGCTACTACCACCTTTTACAGAGACTGAAACAGAGATTCAAGGAGGTTAATTAGTGTATCCATGCTCACACGCTGGTAAGTGGCAGGAGCAGAATGTAAATCCAAGTCAACCTGACTCCAGAGCAAATAGAATGTTTATCCCACCACTCTTTATCACATACCTGGTAAGAAGATATTTGGGACTTTTTCTAAGGAGAAAAGACAAGGTCAACAAAAGTGGAGCCTGGGCGTTAGGGAGAGTGATGGTATTTCTGGCAGAAGTAAGAAAGACAAAAAAGGGGAACTGGTTTGGGGAGAAAGATGGTCAATTACATTATGGCATTAGAAGCTAACTTGCACATAAAACAACACTGTTTTCGACTATATTGCCACCTGGGAGCACAGCAGGCATTCCAACTAGTTTGCAAACCCCCTTGTGGGAGCGGTCCAGACACACTGCATCACTTCTGCTGGGGAGTCACGGGGGCTGGGTGTTTCTGCAGAGCTGGTTTTCCCATGCACAGCCCCTCCCTGGGGTCCAGCCCTCAGGGAAGCATCGTTCCAAAACACTAAAGCAAATATGCTGTGCCTTTCTGCCAGGCCTGCTGGCTTCGGTGCACAGAACGTGAAATCCTGGTGCGTGGGGACAGCACAACGGTTAGGAAAGGCAGCAAGCAGGCCGGGGCCGGCGGGGTGGGCATTCAAAGCCTTCCGCTGACTCTCCTCAGCTGTGGGATTAGCAGTGCTTAATTTCTATTTTTTGTGTGTTTGCTTGAGCATTGAGCATCTATCGCTTCGGTGATTAGAAAAGAAGTGGTTGAGACAAAACAGAACACGGCATGTGGTCATCCCTGGGTTGGAGGATTACTGGTGATGCGTTGCTGCTTCTTTCCTTTGTGTGTTTTCTGGTTTACAGCATTTTCTGCTTTGAACACGTAATGCTTGGGGATTTAAAGAGAAAGAAGAACAAACGTTATGAAAAGTCAAGCAAGAATGATTTCACGTGAGTGTGCGCTAACCACCTGAGCCTCCCTGGCTCCTGCCACACCTGCTGAAGACAGGATTAGGTCATGTCCTCCCTCAGTGAAGAGGAGAACCTGCCAAGTTGGAGTGGCTGCTCTCCCAGGGGTATCAGGCACAGGTAACTCATTCCACCCACACCGCCAAGCTGAAAGGTGAGCGCGGTTTTTTTTAATCATTGTCTCTGTTCAACTGACTAGCCTGATTATCTTTTACTAAATGGAACAAAAAAAATGTTTCCACCTGATCAAAATTCATGTTGTGTCAATTAGCTCCATTCTTCAAACCCGGAAGGAAATGTTCACGTTCCCTAGAGAAACCTTTAAGGGCTGTTGCTTCAAATGCAGAGACATGTGAGCCCCACGGGGATATAATTTCTGCCAGGAAGACTAGACTGGGCCAAAGTCAAAGCGCTCATGTTTTGGGTTTCTTCTTTGGAAAGAAAGAAAAAGAGGAGAGAGGAAGGGGAGAAAGAAAGAAGGAAAGAAGGAAAGGAGGGAGGGAGAGAGGGAAGGAGAAGAATGGGGAGGGAAAGAAGTGAGTTAAGAAAATCAGGGTGTGTGGTGTTAACACTTAGAACGCAATGGTAATATCTAGAACAAAAAGGGCCTACAAAATGGCTCTTTCTACCTCTGATTTTTCGGATGAGAACACTAGATCCAGAAAGTTAAGTAATTCACCCATTTCAAGCAGTTATATGATGATAGAAACAAGATTAGAAGCCAAATTTCCCAATTCCGGACCTGGCCCACTTTCAGCTCCACACACCCTGCCTTCAGGTGCAGGGAGGTATGTGTGACCTACCCAGCTTATTACAAAGGCCTTGACATTTAAAGGATTAAACATTTGGATGATGCCTTGGGAGTATTCCTTCAAAGACAGTTCTCTCAAAAGAGGTGGATCAAAGAAGGCTGGTGGAAAGAGGGGTCTGTATCAGTTAGGGTGCTTTCAACTGCCAGCAGCAGAGCATCTGACTCAAACTGGCTTAAGTCATAAAGGGGATTTTGTGGAAAGTGCAACGGTCTGGCCATCTTCAGAGGAGGTCTGTTCCCGGCGGCTAAATTAAGTCACCAAAGATCCAGTTTCTCTCCATCTCCTTTGCTCTGCCTTTGGCAGCGTCCTCTTCCTGCTACAGCTCACTTCCCCTGTGGCCCTAACTCAGATACTCTCAGGATGGATCCCTTTCCTCCCCTGGACTTCAATTCCCCGATTAGTCCAACGATGGGGCTGGTCACTGAATGAGCTCTCAGAGCCCTTCCACCTCCACCAGTGTTTCTCAAAAGGTGGTCCACAGATCATCTGCATTTAAAAAAAAGTCACTTAGAATGTTTTGTTAAAACGTGCAGTTCCTGGGCTTCCCTGGTGGCTCAGTGGTTGAGAGTCTGCCTGCTAATGCAGGGGACACGGATTCGAGCCCTGGTCTGGGAAGATCCCACATGCCGCAGAGCAACTAGGCCCGTGAGCCACAGCTACTGAGCCTGCGTGTCTGGAGCCTGTGCTCCGCAACAAGAGAGGCCACGATAGTGAGAGGCCCGCGCACCGCGATGAAGAGTGGCCCCCGCTTGCCGCAACTAGAGAAAGCCCTCACGCAGAAAACGAAGACCCAACACAGCCAAAAATAAAAAAATAAATAAAATAAAATAATTAATTAATTTTTTTAAAAAATTAAAAAGAAAAAAACGTGCAGTTCCTACGCCCTAGCCCAACCCCACTAAATCTTAATCTCCAAGAAACACGGGAATCTCTGGTTTCAACAAGCTCACCCAGAACATCCTTGTACCCATTGAAGTTGGTTAAACTTTTATTCCCAAGGCAAGGGAGCCTAGAACAGAGAGCAAACTGGCTGGAGAGCCACATCCTGCCTGAGAGCTCAGAATGGTTGTTACATTTTTAAAGCATTGTCTAAAAAAAAAAATACTCATACAAAGAAGAATATGAAACAGAGACCTTCCATGGCTCACAAAGGCGAAACTATTTACTACCTGGCTCGTTTTGGAAAAAAGTTTGCCAACCCCTGGCCTAGAATAATGAGGTCATTGGATGGTGGAAAGAAAGGCAGGGGGTGAAACTGAGCAGTTTATAGGGCTGATGAGGCCAAGAATTCCTGGGAGCAGGAGTTTTCAATGTTCCATCAGCTCCACGGAGAATTGAGCAACGAGAAAAATAAAATGTGCTCAAGCTCTGGAACTTGGTTTAAAAAACATCTTTTCCAGGAAACCTCCTGGAGTCTCTGGTCAGGTCACTGTCGACGTCAGGGCCAGCAGGGGCTCAGTAAGGGCTCAGAAAGGCTGGGGTCAGCGTGCAATCTCTTTGCTCTGAAAGCTCTCCACCAAACCATTGCGAGCATTTGGGGACCAGCTGATTGTGGCGCCTTCCTGTGCCTTCCTCCAGCCACTGAGCAAACACCAAGCAGCTAAGGACACGACGCTGAGAGTGTCATCCTGGGTCGAAGAGGTAATTCCTCAGGGACTTGACCAGAAGTGATCCTAGTTCTTCTCAGACACTGGGCAAGAGCACCAGTGGGCAAGCCCGTGGCTGCGGGAGTCAGATGGACCTAAGGTCAAGTCCTGACTCTGAACTTACTTGCTGTAATGACTTTAGTTTTGCACTAAGATAGCCACTAGCCCCATGTAGCTATTTATATTGAAATTCATTAAAATTAAATTAAGTTGTAAATTCAGTTCCTCTGTCATACTCATCACACTAACAGTCACTAGTCAACTCACTAGCTACCTGTGACTAATGGCTATCATATCAGACCATGCCAATGTAGAGCACTGCTACCACCATAGAAAGTTCTACTGGACAGCGGTGCTGTAGACAGTCTTCTGACAGTCGGTTCAAATCCATCCTCTGGCTTTCTTTCCATCACCCAATGGCCCCATTATTCTAAGCTCTATTGCCTTGGGAACATATGGTTATCAACCCAAGCCTCAATTTGCTCATTTGTAAAATGGGCCTAATATCCATAGTATACCTACCTGTTGTGAGGATTACAGGTGATAGAACGAGTAGACTGATTAGCACAATACATGGCACATAGAAAGTGCTCAATAAATGGCTCTTACTATTATCGTGTGCAAAAATCTTGCCCTCGGTTATTGCTAATTCTCTCCCACCTGAGACCACTGGCCCTCTAGGCCAGTGGTCTCAAATTCTAGCATGCACAAGACTCACCTGGCGGGCTGGTTAAACCCCAGATTGCTGGGAGGGACCTACCTCCAGAGTTCCTGATTTAGTAGGTCTGGGAGCCTGTAATTTGCATTTCTAACAAGTTCCTAAATCTTGTTGATGCCACAGTTCTGGGAACCACACTTTGAGAACTGCTTCTATAGACAGCTCTTCATAAACCATTGCTGCCTCTTTTTTTCAGGGCAGGGGGCGGGGGTGGAGATGGTGGTCAGGGAGTTGTTATTTATTTGTGAATATTGTCCTTTCCTGAACATACCACACACTAAGTTATCCACCTGCCTTTGAACGGGCTAGTTGCTCTACCCCCAAGAGCTCCTTTATCTGCCAGTTTTCCAGCCCCAATTCAGACTCTGATAAATAAACCTGGCCAGCAGCTTCCCTCTGACTCTCCACCCCTGAGTCATTCATTTCCCTGTGCTACGTCTTACATTTTGCTGGTTTGTTTGCTCTGCATAACAGTTATATGTTTCCCTGTGTGTATTTTCTAAGGTGTAGAAGGTGTTCCACTGGTGCTACCTGGGGCCAATTTCTGTGGTACATCAATCATTTTAGGTGGTACACAGAAACAAACAACACTGAACCAAATTCAATGAATTTGAATTGTTTTCAGTTCTTTCCAAACTCTGATTACATCAAGGAGAAAGCCTGGAGCTGATCTATTTCACCTCCTTGCTATTAACTCTCCAGCTCAGAGGCTGAGTCAGGTAATTCCATCATCCTCCTCATCCTCATCATCAAAACAATGGCAGCTGAAACTCATAGTGCTTTCTGTGTGCCCGGCAGTGTTCTAAGGGCTTTACATATATTTACATTAATTAATTCAGTTAATCCTCACAACCCTATGAAGTAGATAGAATCATGATTCCCAGTTTATAGGTGAAGAAACAGGCACAGAGAGGTTATGTGACTCACTCTTGGTCACACAGCTGGAAAGTGGGCAAACCAGGATTCCAACCTAGGCAGTGTATCCAGAGTGTGTGCTCTTAACCACAACACTACTAACGTAGAGTTTAACAATACTGTTTTGTTTTTACCCTTGTCTTCTATTTTGGCAAGTATAGTCTTTTTCTATTTAGCTGGTGATAAAAAGTCTGTTTTTGAACCTGAATTAATATATGATTTAAAAAAAAAAGTGGGGCAAGTGAAGCACAGATATTTGGTGCATAATAGAACTGGTTCTTAGATAGAGCAGCTGTGAGGTAGCGTGCACCTGCCTGATTTTGGAGTAACCAGTCCAATCAGACCATGAGCTTCTCAGAGGCAGGATCCTATCCGGGTCAGTCAGGGTCCAGCCAAGGAACAGGTGGCACACTGAAAGCCTTAAAAAAAGAGCGTAAGGTTAGATAGCCTCAACCACCAGAGGGCAGACAACAGAAGCAAGAAAAACTACAATCCTGCAGCCTGTGGACCAAAAACCACAGTTACAGAAAGACAGAGAAGATGAAAAGGCAGAGGGCTATGTACCAGATGAAGGAACAAGAAAAAACCCCAGAAAAACAACTAAATGAAGTGGAGATAGGCAACCTTCCAGAAAAAGAATTCAGAATAATGATAGTGAAGATGATCCAGGACCTCGGAATAAGAATGGAGGCAAAGATTGAGAAGATGCAAGAAATGATTAACAAAGACCTAGAAGAATTAAAGAACAAACAAACAGAGATGACCAATACAATAACTGAAATGAAAACTACACTAGAAGGAATCAATAGCAGAATGACTGAGGCAGAAGAACGGATAAGTGACCTGGAAGACAGAATGGTGGAATTCACTGCTGCGGAACAGACTAAAGAAAAAAGAATAAAAAGAAATGAAGACAGCCTAAGAGACCTCTGGGACAACATTAAACGCAACAACATTCGCATTATAGGGGTCCCAGAAGGAGAAGAGAGAGAGAAAGGACCAGAGAAAATATTTGAAGAGATTATAATCGAAAACTTCCCTAACATGGGAAAGGAAATAGCCACCCAAGTCCAGGAAGCGCAGAGAGTCCCATACAGAATAAACCCAAGGAGAAACACGCCGAGACACATAGTAATCAAAGTGGCAAAAATTAAAGACAAAGAAAAATTATTGAAAGCAGCAAGGGAAAAACGACAAATAACATACAAGGGAACCCCCATAAGGTTAACAGCTGATTTCTCAGCAGAAACTCTGCAAGCCAGAAGGGAGTGGCATGAAATACTTAAAGTGATGAAAGGGAAGAACCTACAACCAAGATTACTCTACCCAGCAAGGATCTCATTTAGATTTGATGGAGAAATCAAAAGCTTTACAGACAAGCAAAAGCTAAGAGAATTCAGCACCACCAAACCAGCTCTACAACAAATGCTAAAGGAACTTCTCTAAGTGGGAAACACAAGAGAAGAAAAGGACCTACAAAAACAAACCCAAAACAATTAAGAAAATGGTCATAGGAACATACATATCGATAATTACCTTAAACGTGAATGGATTAAATGCCCCAACCAAAAGACATAGACTGGCTGAATGGATACAAAAACAAGACCCATATATATGCTGTCTACAAGAGACCCACTTCAGACCTAGGGACACATACAGACTGAAAGTGAGGGGTTGGAAAAAGATATTCCATGCAAATGGAAATCAAAAGAAAGCTGGAGTAGCTATACTCATATCAGATAAAATAGACTTTAAAATAAAGAATGTTACAAGAGACAAGGAAGGACACTACATAATGATCCAGGGATCAATCCAAGAAGAAGATATAACAATTATAAATATATATGCACCCAACATAGGAGCACCTCAATACATAAGGCAACTGCTAACAGCTATAAAAGAGGAAATCGACAGTAACACAATAATAGTGGGGGACTTTAACACCTCACTTACACCAATGGACAGATCATCCAAAATGAAAATAAATAAGGAAACAGAAGCTTTAAATGACACAATAGACCAGATAGATTTAATTGATATATATAGGACATTCCATCCAAAAACGGCAGATTACACGTTCTTCTCAAGTGCACACGGAACATTCTCCAGGATAGATCACATCTTGGGTCACAAATCAAGCCTCAGTAAATTTAAGAAAATTGAAATCATATCAAGCATCTTTTCTGACCACAACGCTATGAGATTAGAAATGAATTACAGGGAAAAAAACGTAAAAAAGACAAACACATGGAGGCTAAACAATACGTTACTAAATAACCAAGAGATCACTGAAGAAATCAAACAGGAAATAAAAAAATACCTAGAGACAAATGACAATGAAAACACGACGACCCAAAACCTATGGGATGCAGCAAAAGCGGTTCTAAGAGGGAAGTTTATAGCTATACAAGCCTACCTAAAGAAACAAGAAAAATCTCAAGTAAACAATCTAACTTTACACCTAAAGAAACTAGAGAAAGAAGAACAAACAAAACCCAAAGTTAGCAGAAGGGAAGAAATCATAAAGATCAGAGCAGAAATAAATGAAATAGAAACAAAGAAAACAATAGCAAAGATCAATAAAACTAAAAGTTGGTTCTTTGAGAAGATAAACAAAATTGATAAGCCATTAGCCAGACTCATCAAGAAAAAGAGGGAGAGGACTCAAATCAATAAAATCAGAAATGAAAAAGGAGAAGTTACAACAGACACCGCAGAAATACAAAACATCCTAAGAGACTACTACAAGCAACTTTATGCCAATAAAATGGACAACCTGGAAGAAATGGACAAATTCTTAGAAAGGTATAACCTTCCAAGACTGAACCAGGAAGAAACAGAAAATATCAACAGACCAATCACAAGTAATGAAATTGAAACTGTGATTAAAAATCTTCCAACAAACAAAAGTCCAGGACCAGATGGCTTCACAGGTGAATTCTATCAAACATTTAGAGAAGAGCTAACACCCTTCCTTCTCAAACTCTTCCAAAAAATTGCAGAGGAAGGAACTCTCCCAAACTCATTCTATGAGGCCACCATCACCCTGATACCAAAACCAGACAAAGACACTACAAAAAAAGAAAATTACAGACCAATATCACTGATGAATATAGATGCAAAAATCCTCAACAAAATACTAGCAAACAGAATCCAACAACACATTAAAAGGATCATACACCACGATCAAGTGGGATTTATCCCAGGGATGCAAGGATTCTTCAATATACGCAAATCAATCAATGTGATACACCATATTAACAAATTGAAGAAGAAAAACCATATGATCATCTCAATAGATGCAGAAAAAGCTTTTGACAAAATTCAACACCCATTTCTGATAAAAACTCTCCAGAAAGTGGGCATAGAGGGAACCTACCTCAACATAATAAAGGCCATATATGACAAACCCACAGCAAACATCATTCTCAATGGTGAAAAACTGAAAGCATTTCCTCTAAGATCAGGAACGAGACAAGGATGTCCACTCTCACCACTATTATTCAACATAGTTCTGGAAGTCCTAGCCACGGCAATCAGAGAAGACAAAGAAATAAAAGGAATACAAATTGGAAAAGAAGAAGTAAAACTGTCACTGTTTGCGGATGACATGATACTATACATAGAGAATCCTAAAACTGCCACCAGAAAACTGCTAGAGCTAATTAATGAATATGGTAAAGTTGCAGGTTACAAAATTAATGCACAGAAATCTCTTGCATTCCTATACACTAATGATGAAAAATCTGAAAGAGAAATTATGGAAACACTCCCATTTACCATTGCAACAAAAAGAATAAAATACCTAGGAATAAACCTACCTAGGGAGACAAAAGACCTGTATGCAGAAAACTATAAGACACTGATGAAAGAAATTAAAGATGATACCAACAGATGGAGAGATATACCATGTTCTTGGATTGGAAGAATCAACATTGTGAAAATGAGTATACTACCCAAAGCAATCTACAGATTCAATGCAATCCCTATCAAATTACCAATGGCATTTTTTACGGAGCTAGAACAAATCATCTTAAAATTTGTATGGAGACACAAAAGACCCCGAATAGCCAAAGCAGTCTTGAGGCAAAAAAATGGAGCTGGAGGAATCAGACTCCCTGACTTCAGACTATACTACAAAGCTACAGTAATCAAGACAATATGGTACTGGCACAAAAACAGAAACATAGATCAATGGAACAAGATAGAAAGCCCAGAGATTAACCCACGCACCTATGGTCAACTAATCTATGACAAAGGAGGCAAAGATATACAATGGAGAAAAGACAGTCTCTTCAATAAGTGGTGCTGGGAAAACTGGACAGCCACATGTAAAAGAATGAAATTAGAATACTCCCTAACACCATACACAAAAATAAACTCAAAATGGATTAGAGACCTAAATATAAGACTGGACACTATAAAACTCTTAGAGGAAAACATAGGAAGAACACTCTTTGACATAAATCACAGCAAGATCTTTTTCGATCCACCTCCTAGAGTAATGGAAATAAAAACAAAAATAAACAAGTGGGACCTAATGAAACTTCAAAGCTTTTGCACAGCAAAGGAAACCATAAACAAGACGAAAAGACAACCCTCAGAATGGGAGAAAATATTTGCAAATGAATCAACGGACAAAGGATTAATCTCCAAAATATATAAACAGCTCATTCAGCTCAATATCAAAGAAACAAACACCCCAATCCAAAAATGGGCAGAAGACCTAAATAGACATTTCTCCAAAGAAGACATACAGACGGCCACGAAGCACATGAAAAGATGCTCAACATCACTAATTATTAGAGAAATGCAAATCAAAACTACAATGAGGTATCACCTCACTCCTGTTAGAATGGGCATCATCAGAAAATCTACAAACAACAAATGCTGGAGAGGGTGTGGAGAAAAGGGAACCCTCTTGCACTGTTGGTGGGAATGTAAATTGATACAGCCACTATGGAGAACAATATGGAGGTTCCTTAAAAAACTAAAAATAGAATTACCATATGACCCAGCAATCCCACTACTGGGCATATACCCAGAGAAAACCGTAATTCAAAAAGACACGTGCACCCGAATGTTCATTGCAGCACTATTTACAATAGCCAGGTCATGGAAGCAACCTAAATGCCCATCAACAGACGAATGGATAAAGAAGTTGTGGTACATATATACGATGGAATATTATTCAGCCATAAAAAGGAACGAAATTGAGTCATTTGTTGAGAAGTGGATGGATCTAGAGACTGTCATACAGAGTGAAGTAAGTCAGAAAGAGAAAAACAAATATCGTATGTTGATGCATGTATGTGGAACGTAGAAAAATGGTACAGATGAGCCAGTTTGCAGGGCAGAAGTTGAGACACAGATGTAGAGAATGGACATATGGACACCAAGGGGGGAAAACTGCGATGAGGTGGGGATGGTGATGTGCTGAATTGGGCGATTGGGATTGACATGTATACACTGATGTGTATAAAACTGATGCCTAATAAGAACCTGCAGTATAAAAAAACAAACAAAACAACTAATACTAAACTTTCATTGGGTTATTTGTATGGAAATATGTTAATATAAATGTTTCAGACATTACATGAAATTTCTAAAAATCTTATATTTGTATTCGTATGGAAATATGTATGGAAATATGTTAATATAAATGTTTCAGACAGTACATGAAATTTCTAAAAATCTTATATTTGTATTTGTATGGAAATATGTATGGAAATATGTTAATATAAATGTTTCAGACATTACATGAAATTTCTAAAAATCTTATATTTGTATTTGTATGGAAATATGTATGGAAATATGTTAATATAAATGTTTCAGACATTACATGAAATTTCTAAAAATCTTATATTTGTATTTGTATGGAAATATGTATGGAAATATGTTAATATAAATGTTTCAGACATTACATGAAATTTCTAAAAATCTTATATTTGTATTTGTATGGAAATATGTATGGAAATATGTTAATATAAATGTTTCAGACATTACATGAAATTTCTAAAAATTTTATATTTGTATTTGTATGGAAATATGTATGGAAATATGTTAATATAAATGTTTCAGACATTACATGAAATTTCTAAAAATCTTATATTTGTATTTGTATGGAAATATGTATGGAAATATGTTAATATAAATGTTTCAGACATTACATGAAATTTCTAAAAATCTTGTATTTGTATGGAAATATGTATGGAAATATGTTAATATAAATGTTTCAGACATTACATGAAATTTCTAAAAATCTTATATTTGTATTTGTATGGAAATATGTATGGAAATAGGTTAATATAAATGTTTCAGACATTACAGGAAACGTCTAAAAATCTTAAAAAAAAAAAAAAAAAAAAAGAGCGTAAGGAACGTGGTATTTAAAGAGATGTGGGCAGGCAGGACTAGGGAATGGCAGGAGGTAGTGACATGCCAGGGAGTAGCCACAGAGGGAGGGTTCTACCACCCTGGGAGGAACAAGGGGCAAAGATGGTATTACTAGATTATGATGAGGAGTCACCCACAGAAGATGTAGCCAAAGGAGAACCAGCTATGAGTGAGGAGGGCCAACCTGTTTCTCCTCTAGCCTTCCAAACTCTGTCCTGCCAGCTCCTGCCGTAGATGAATCCAACTGGAGGCCAGAGGGCAAAAGAGCCTGGGGATGCCATCGATAAAGGTCAACCATACAGGCACAGAGCAGAGCAGAGGAAAGCAGGAATGAGAGTTCAGCAGCTCACAGGGGGGAACCAGTGCAACGGCAAGCACAGCCTGGTACACAGAGGGCATACGTCTAGGAAATGTACAAGACACATTTGCTGCTTTGAATTGAACTGAACCAAATGTAGAAATTGGTTTTGAGTAAAGGGTGCTGTGTGCTAAAGGCAACTGGACCCTGGACCTCTAGGGTTTCACTTCCAGCATATCTGGCCATCAGGTTTTACTGGCCTCTTGGGGCTTGAGTCACACACGTGCGGGAGGAGCGGAGTTGCTGGTGCGTGTAAAGGGTTTCAAGCTGTAATTGTATCCTCCACCTCCTCAGAGTGTCTAGACGAGACTGTGAGAGCTGAGAAAAAGAAAAATGACTGCAGCTTTCTGTGGCCCTCGAACAAGTGGGAATTCCTGGCGGAGGCGCCCTTCCCAGAGTACATAAGAGCAAATCCCCAGAAGCAGCAGGAGCCTAGGCCTGAGGGATGAAGATAAAAAGGGAAAAGACTCATTTAAGAGATCAATAGGAAGGGGAGTCCAGTCCTGCACTGACAGTAGGAATTGGGAGGGATCCTGCTGATGCTTTCCAGGAAGCTTTTATATGACTTATTATTAGCGATGTTAATAAGATCTCATATTTATCACACATGCATTATGTGTTGGACACTGTGCTGAGCATCTTACATATTTTGCTGCATTTAATCTCCACAACCACCCTATAAAGTGAGTTGTATTAACCCTATTTTTTTGTTAACATCTTTACTGGAGTATAATTGCTTTACAATGGTGTGTTAGTTTCTGCTGTATAACAAAGTGAGTCAGCTATACATATACAGATATCCCAATATCTACTCCTTCTTGCGTCTCCCTCCCACCCTCCCTATCCCACTCCTCTAGGTGGTCACAAAGCACCGAGCTGATCTCCCTGTGCTATGTGACTGCTTCCCACTAGCTATCTCTTTTACATTTGGTAGTATATATAAGTCCATGCCACTCTCTCACTTCGTCCCAGCTTACCCTTCACCCTCCCCGTGTCCTCAAGTCCATTCTCTATGTCTTTATTCCTGTCCTGCCCCTAGGTTCTTCAGAACCAACCAATTTTTTTTAAGATTCCACATATATGTGTTAGCACACGGTACTTGTTTTTCTCTTTCTGATTTACTTCACTCTGTAGGACAGACTTTAGGTCCATCCACCTCACTACAAATAACTCAATTTCGTTTCTTTTTATGCCTCAGTAATATTCCATTGTATATATGTGCCACAACTTCTTTATCCATTCATCTGATGATGGACACTTAGGTTGCTTCCATGTCCTGGCTATTGTGAATAGTGCAGCAAAGAACATTGTGATACATGTCTATTTTTGAAATATGGTTTTCTCAGGGTATATGCCCAGTAGTGGGATTGCTGGGTCATATGGTAGTTCTATTTTTAGTTTTTTAAGGAACCTCCATATTGTTCTCCATAATGGCTGTATCAATTTGCATTCTCACCAACAGTGCAAGAGGGTTCCCTTTTCTCCACACCCTCTCCAGCATTTATTATTTGTAGATTTTTTGATGGTGGCCATTCTGACTGGTGTAAGGTGATACCTCATTGTGGTTTTGAATTGCATTTCTCTAATAATTAATGATGTTGAGCATCTTTTCATGTGTTTGTTGGCAATCTGTATATCTTCTTTGGAGAAATGTCTATTTAGGTCTTCTGCCCATTTTTGGATTGGGTTGTTTGTTTTTTTGGTGTTGAGCTGCCTGAGCTGCTTGTATATTTTGGAGATTAATCCTTTGTCAGTTGCTTTGTTTGCAAATATTTTCTCCCATTCTGAGGGTTGTCATTTCGTCTTCTTTATGGTTTCCTTTGCTGTGCAAAAGCTTTTAAGTTTCATTAGGTCCCATTTGTTTATTTTTGTTTTTATTTCCATTACTCTAGGAGGTGGGTCAAAAAGGATCTTGCTGTGATTTATGTCATAGAGCGTTCTGCCTATGTATTCCACTAAGAGTTTTATAGTGTCTGGCCTTACATTTAGGTCTTTAATCCATTTTGAGTTTATTTTTGTGTATGGTGTTATAAAGTGTTCTAATTTCCTTCTTTTACATGTAGCTGTCCAGTTTTCCCAGCACCACTTATTGAAGAGGCTGTCTTTTCTCCACTGTATATGTTTGCCTCCTTTATCAAAGATAAGGTGACCGTATGTGCGTGGGTTTATCTCTGGGCTTTCTATCCTGTTCCATTGATCTATATTTCTGTTTTTGTGCCAGTACCATACTATCTTGATTACTGTAGCTTTGTAGTATAGTCTGAAGTCAGGGAGTCTGATTCCTCCAACTCCGTTTTTCTTTCTCAAGATTGCTTTGGCTATTCGGGGTCTTTTGTGTTTCCATACAAATTGTGAAATTTTTTGTTCTAGTTCTGTGAAAAATGCCATTGGTAGTTTGATAGAGATTGAGTTGAATCTGTAGATTGCTTTGAGTAGTATAGCCATTTTCACAATGTTTATTCTTCCAATCCAAGAACATGGTATATCTCTCCATCTGTTGGTATCATCTTTAATTTCTTTCATCAGTGTCTTATAGTTTTGTGCATACAGGTCTTTTGTCTCCTTAGGTAGGTTTATTCCTAGGTATTTTATTCTTTTTGTTGCAGTAGTAAATGGGAGTGTTTCCTTAATTTCTCTTTCAGATTTTTCATTGTTAATGTATAGGAATGCAAGAGATTTCTGTACATTAATTTTGTATCCTACTACTTTACCAAATTCACTGATTAGCTCTAGTAATTTTCTGGTAGCATCTTTAGGATTGTCTATGTATAGTATCATGTCATCTGCAAACAGTGACAGCTTTACTTCTCCTTTTCCAATTTGGATACCTTTTATTTCTTTTTCTTCTCTGATTTCCATGGCTAAAACTTCCAAAACTATGTTGAATAATAGTGGTGAGAGTGGGCAACCTTGTCTTGTTCCTGATGTTAGAGGAAATGCTTTCAGTTTTTCACCACTGAGAACGATGTTGGCTGTGGGTTTGTAATATATGGGCTTTATTATGTTGAGGTAGGTTCCCTCGATGCCTACTTTCTGGAGAGTTTTTATCATAAATGGGTGTTGAATTCTGTCAAAAGTTTTTCTGCATCAATTGAGATGATCATATGGTTTTTATCCTTCAGTTTGTTTCATTGATTAATTTGCATATACTGAAGAATTCTGGCATTCCTGGGATAAACCCCACTTGATCATGGTGTATGATCCTTTTAATGTGCTGTTGGATTCTGTTTGCTAATATTTTGTTGAGGATATTTGCATCTATGTTCATCAGTGATATTGGCCTGTAGTTTTCTTTTTTTGTGACATCTTTGTCTGGTTTTGGTATCAGAGTGATGGTGGCCTCATAGAATGAGTTTGGGAGTGTTCCTCCTTCTGCTATATTTTGGAAGAGTTTGAGAAGGATAGGTGTTAGCTCTTCTCTAATGTTTGATAGAATTCACCTGTGAAGCCATCTGGTCCTGCATTTTGTTTGTTGGAGGATTTTTAATCACAGTCTCAATTTCAATGCTTGTGATTTGTCTGTTCCTGTTTTCTGTTTCTTCCTGGTTCAGTCTCGGGAGGTTGTGCTTTTCTAAGAATTTGTCCATTTCTCCGAGGTTGTCCATTTTATTGGCACATATTTGCTTGGAGTAATCTCTCATGATCTTCTGTATTTCTGCAATGTCTGTTGTTACTTCTCCTTTTTCATTTCTAATTCTGTTGATTTGAGTCTTCTCCCTTTTTTTCTTGATGAGTCAGTCTAGCTAATGGTTTATCCATTTTGTTTATCTTCTCAAAGAACAAGCTTTTAGTTTTATTGATCTTTGCTATTGTTTTCTTCATTTCTTTTTCATTTATTTCTGATCTGATCTTTATGATCTCTTTCCTTCTGCTAACTTTGGGGTTTTTTTGTTCTTCTTTCTCTATGCCTTAGGTGTAAGGTTAGGTTGTTTATTTGAGATGTTTCTTGTTTCTTGAGGTAGGATTGTATTGCTATAAACTTCCCTCTTAGAACTGCTTTTGCTGCATCCCATAGGTTTTGGGTTGTCGTATTTTCATTGTCATTTGTTTCTAGGTATTTTTTTGATTTCTTCAGTGATCTCTTGGTTATTTAGTAGGGTATTATTTAGCCTCCATATGTTTACATTTTTTACAGTTTTTTTTCCCTGTAATTGATATGTAGCCTCATAGCATTGTGGTCAGAAAAGATACTTGATACAATTTCAATTTTCTTAAATTTACTGAGGCTTGATTTGTGACCCAAGATATGATCTATCTTGGAGAATGTTCCATAAGCACTTGAGAAGATAGTGTATTCTGCTGTTTTTCTATGGAATGTCCTATAAATATCAACTAAGTCCATCTTGTCTAATGTGTCATTTAAAACTTGTGTTTCCTTATTTTTTTCATTTTGGATGATCTGTCCATTGGTGAAAGTGGGCAGTTAAAGTCCCCTACTATTATTGTGTTACTGTTGATTTCCCCTTTTATGGCTGTTAACATTTGCTTTGTGTATTGAGGTGGTCCTATGTTGGGTGCATAAATATTTACAGTTGTTATATCTTCTTCTTGGATTGATCCCTTGATCATTAGGTAGTGTCCTTCTTTGTCTCTTGTAATAGTCCTTATTTTAAAGTCTATTTTTTCTGATATGAGAATTGCTACTCCAGCTTTCATTTGATTTCCATTTGCATGCAATACCTTTTTCCATCCCCTTACTTTCAGTCTGTATGTGTCCCTAGGTCTGAAGTTGGTCTCTTGTAGACAGCATATGTACGGGTCTTGTTTTTGTATCCATTCAGCCAGTCTGTGTCTTTTGGTTGGAGCATTTTATCCATTTACATTTAAGGTAATTATCGATATGTATGTTCCTATGACCATTTTCTTAATTGTTTTGGGTTTGTTTTTGTAGGGTTTTTCCTTCTCTTGTGTTTCCTGCCTAAAGAAGTTCTTTTAGCATTTGTTGTAAAGCTGGGTGGTGGTGCTGAATTCCTTAGCTTTTGCTTGCCTGTAAAAGTTTAAATTTCTCCATCAAATCTGAATGAGAGGGCTTCCGTGGTGGTGCAGTGGTTGAGAATCGGCCTGCCAATGCAGGGGACATGGGTTCGAGCCCTGGTCTGGGAAGATTCCACATGCTGTGGAGCAACTAGGCCTGTGAGCCACAACTACTGAGCCTGCGCGTCTGGAGCCTGTGCTCCACAACAAGAGAGGCCGTGATAGTGAGAGGCCTGCACACTGCGATGAAGAGTGGTCCCCGCTTGCCGCAACTAGAGAAAGCCCTTGCACAGAAACGAAGACCCAACACAGCCAAAAATAAATAAATAAATAAATAAATAAATAAATAAATAAATAATAAAAATAAAGGAATTCCTTTAAAAAAAAAATCTGAATGAGATCCTTTTGGGTAGAGTAATCTTGGTTATAGGTTTTTCCCTTTCATCAC
The DNA here is from genome assembly GCF_949987535.1 of Balaenoptera acutorostrata. Classification (NCBI taxonomy): domain Eukaryota; kingdom Metazoa; phylum Chordata; class Mammalia; order Artiodactyla; family Balaenopteridae; genus Balaenoptera; species Balaenoptera acutorostrata. Next base: position 32,066,782 of record NC_080072.1, on the reverse strand, counting down.
TTTAAATATGTCCTGCCACTGCCTCTGGCTTGCAGAGTTTCTGCTGAAAGATCAGCTGTTAACCTTATGGGGGTTCCCTTGTATGTTATTTGTTGTTTTTCCCTTGCTGCTTTTAATATTTTTCTTTGTATTTAATTTTTGATAGTTTGATTATTATGTGTCTTGGTGTGTTTCTTCTTGGATTTATCCTCTGTGTGACTCTCTGCGCTTCCTGGCCTTGACTGACTATTTCTTTTCCCATGTTAGGGAAGTTTTCAACTACAATCTCTTCAAATATTTTCTCAGACCCTTTCTTTTTTTCTTCTTCTGGGACACCTATTATTCAAATGTTGGTGCATTTAATGTTGTCCCAGAGGTCTCTGAGACTGTCCTCAATTCTTTTCATTCTTTTTTCTTTATTCTGCTCTGTGGTAGTTATTTCCACTATATTATCTTCCAGGTCACTTATCCTTTCTTCTGCCTCAGTTATTCTGCTATTGATTCCTTCTAGAGAGTTTTTAATTTCATTTATTGTGCTGTTCATCATTGTTTGTTTGCTCTTTGTTCTTCTAGGTCCTTGTTAAACGTTTCTTGTATTTTCTACATTCTATTTCCAAGATTTTGGATCATCTTTACTATCATTACTCTGAATTCTTTTTAAGGTAGACTGCCTATTTCCTCTTCATTTGTTTGGTCTGTTGGGTTTTTACCTTGCTCCTTCATCTGATGCATATTTCTCTGTCTTCTCATTTTGTTTAATTTACTGTGTTTGGGGTCTCCTTTTCGCAGCCTGCATGTTCATAGTTCCCATTGTTTTTGGTGTCTGCCCCCAGTGGGTGTGGTTGGTTCAGTGGCTTGTGTACGCTTCCTGGTGGAGGGGACTGTTGCCTGTGTTCTGATGGATGAGGCTGGATCTTGTCTTTCTGGTGGGCAGGGCCACGTCCATTGGTGTGTTTTGGGGTGTCTGTGAACTTAGTATGTTTTTAGTTAGCCTCTCTCCTAATGAGTGGGTTTGTGTTCCTCTCTTACTAGTTGTTTTGCATGGGGCGTCCAGCACTGGAGCCTGCTGGCCATTGGGTGGAGCTGGGTCTTAGCGTTGAGATGGAGATCTTTGGGAGAGTTCTCACACATTGATATTATATGGGGCTGGAAGGTCTCTGGTGGTCCAATGTCCTGGACTCAGCTCTCCCACCTCAGAGGCTCAGGCCTGACCCCCAGCTGGAGCACCAAGACCCTATCAGCCACATGGTTCAGAAGAAAAGGAAGAATAAAAAATAAATTTAAAAAAATTTTTTAATAATTAAAAATAATAAAATTAAAAAATAATAAAATAAAAAATAAAAACAAAAGAAGGGAGCAACCAAACCAATAATCAAATCCACCAATGATAACAAGCACTAAAAACTAAACTAAGATAAACATAAAAATCAGAAATAAATCAGTCTCAGACAGCCAACCCCATGTCTACAGTTGCTCCCAAAGTCCACTGCCTCAATTTTGGGAACATTTGTTGTCTATTCAGGTATTCCACAAATGCAGGGTTCATCAAGTTGATTGTGGAGATTTAATCCACTGCTCCTGAGGCTGCACGGAGAGACTTCCCTTTCTCTTCTTTGTTTGCACAGCTCCTGGGGTTCAGCTTTGATTTGGGCCCCACCTCTGCCATGTGGGTCGCTCTCAGGCATCTGTTCCCACCCCCCCAGACAGGAGGGGGTTAAAGCAGCAGCTGATTAGGGCTCTCTTGCTCTCTCAGGCTGGGGAGAGGGAGGGGTAAGGTAGTCCTAATTGGAATGCGGGGTGAGCCTGCTGTGGCAGAGGCCAGCATGACATTGAAACAGCCTGAGGCATGCCCTGTGTTCTCGCAGGGAAGTTGTCCCTTGGTCACGGGACACTGGCAGTGGCGGGCTGCACATGTTCCTGGGGTTGGGTTGGAGGTAGTGACCTGTGCTTGCACACAGGCTTCTTGGTGGCAGTGGCAGCAGCATTAGCATTTCATGCCCGTCTCTGGGGTCCAAGCTGATAACCACAGCTCACGCGCATCTCTGGAGCTTGCTTAGGTGGTGCTCTACCTTCTGTTGGCACACAGGGAAGGAATCCCCTCTCCTCGTGCACCCCGAAACAATGGTCTCTTGCCTCTTAGGCAGGTCCAGACTTTTTCCCGGACTCCCTCCCAGCTAGCTGTGGCACACTAGCCCCCTTCAGGCTGTGTTCACACAGCCAACCCCAGTACTCTCCCTGGGATCTGACCAAACCCCGAGCCTCAGCTCCCAGCCCCCACCCACCCTGGCGGGTGAGCAGACGAGCCTCTCAGGCTGGTAAGTGCTGGTTGGCACCCATCCTCTGTGCGGGAATCTCTCCGCTTTGCCCTCTGAACCCCTGTTGCTGCACTCTCCTCTGTGGCTCCGAAGCTTCCCCCTGCCACCCCCTCTCCGCCAGTGAAGGGGCTTCCTAGTGTGTGGAAACTTTTCCTCCTTCACAACTTCCTCCCAGAGGTGCAGGTCCCATTTCTATTCTTTTGTCTCTGTTTTTTCTTTTTTCTTTTGCCCTACGCAGGAACGTGGGGAATTTCTTGCCTTTTGGGAAGTCTGAGGTCTTCTGCCAGCGTTCAGTAGGTGTTCTGTAGGAGTTGTTCCACATGTAGATGTATTTTTGATGTATTTGTGGGGAGGAAGGTGATCTCCACATCTTACTCCTCCACCATCTTAAAGGTCCCCTCCAACCCTAATTTTTAAAAGAGAAAAATGATGCTTAGAAAGCCAAAGAAAACACGGTTTTAGCTACAATTGACTGAACATTTATCACGTGCCTGGCACCATCTTAGGTGCTTATATTGGGCTACGTATCAAAATGAGGCTGTGTGTCCCCTGATAGGGGATCTGCAAGGTCAAAACAATATTCATAATAACATTAAAATATTTATTTTCCTTTGCCAGCGTATTGACGTTTGCACTTATGGTGCAAAAGAAAAAGTGGAAAAACCTGCTGGTGCCGTAGCACAAATCAAGGCAGTGCACCAAACAGCACTCGTGGTCCCTGCGTTCTTCCAGTGGAAAAAAAAATGCCATTTCACTTCATCATGTCTTTGATGAAGCAGAATAATCATTACCTTTGTTAAAGCTCAAGGCTTGAGCACGTATCTTTTTAGATTCTGCATGAGGACATGGGACGATGACATCATTCACTTCTACACATGTCCAAGTTCCTTGTTTGTCTCAAGGAAAGACACTGGCACAAACAACTGAGTTGCAATCTGATATAAACTCTTTCTTCATGGATTACCATTTGTACTTGGAAGAACAACTGAAAAGCTATAAGCGTTCAGACGTGGATAACTGGCAGACATGGTCTCAAAAATTAATTAAGTGAACCTGTTACGTAAAGGCAAACAACTGACAGTGTTTGTCGCCAATGGTAACAGTCAAGCTTTTGAGTGAAAACTAGAACTTTGGAAAACACATGTTATTTTTAACTTGCCAGCTTCCCAATCCTTACAGACTTTTCTGATGAGATCTGTGGTGACATTGATGAATGTGGTATTTTGATGTTATCTAAAAAATTTGTCAGTATCTGACAAATAATTCAGATTCAATATTTCCCTGATCTACATAATTCAGGGAGCCAATATTTCTTAAATGTCCAAAGCATCATGTTACAAAATCATGCACAGGTAAAACATTGATTCAAAGTGTAAAATAGCCAATGGATTTTAAGGTAACATAGTATGAAAATTTCACTGATATGGTTTCAGATTTCAGATTACAACTTTTAAAGAACCTGACAGTAAAGTATTGACAGTATCAAAAAACCTATTGTGTACATCTCCCTTTTCCAACTACATATCAGCATGAGGCTAAATTTTTTTCTTATATTGCAGGCAAAACCATATATGGCAACACAGTGAATACAGAATTATGAGATTATGAGAATCTGTCTATTAAGTCACATATTAAAAAGATTTGCAAAAATGCCGCTCTTCTCAGTAACTTGTTTTGGAAAATGTGGTTATTTATCATAAAAAGTGTTAATTATATAACACTGTAATTAGTTCATGATTGTTACATTTAAATAAATTAGTAGGTAAATGATTTTTAAATTTCTCAGTTGTAATTTCTAGTACAGTAAATATTAGTAGATATAACCCACATTTTAAAATATAAAAGCTCTCTGGGGCCCTCAATCATTTTTAAGAGTGCAAAAGTGTTCTGAAGCCAAAATGTTTGAGAACCACTATTATATCAGAACCTTCCCCATTGCAATGAGATCCTGGAGGTAAGAGCATTTCAGAGACCTAGAAAAATGTATGAGACCCTGATAGAAAAACAGTCGTTGGCTCCAAATCTACAAAATGAAAACAATAAATGTAAAAATTAATAAATGTTTAATTAAATGTCTACAAAATGTGCCAACATGCCAGCTTCATTCACTGTTAAATTCAGTATTCATAATGATTTCATTCCATCAAATACAACTTACAAGTTCAATTTTCTCACTTCACAAATCCCCCTAAGCATGCCCAGTAATTATCAGGAGCTCATTTACTCATAAATGAGTAATGTAGTGCCAAATAATTTCTAAAACACAAGTATAAAAATCTTGACAAAAATTCCTTAAAAAGTATGCTTTATGTGGGATATGGATGCAGCTGGTGTGTTTGATATATTGTGTGGTGTGGCCCTCAAAAGTCGGAAAATGTAGGGCTCACAAAGGTCCTGCTTTAAACATAGTGTCTTGTTCCCTTTAAACTATACCTCTCCTGGAAACACTTCAGTAAAAGATGTCTTCACCAGGAGAAATATTTTCCCTGACTTTGGTAGGACTGGGAAAGAGAATCACATAATGAAAATACAATAAACTGTCAGCAGAGGAACAAAATCAGAGGGGAAGGAGAGACAAGCTCTGTGGTTTGGGTCTGAGCAAAGGCACAGCTGGCCCTGCCTCTGCCTCCTGGGCAGGAGCGGTTTGCAGGCTCTCATGTCCAGGTCTTCATCATTAGGTGTGAGCAAGGCGGGGCCGATGGATTAGAAGAGCCCGGGGCATCTCACCAGGAAAAGTGCACATTTGAAAGGAAAGACTGGGGGCACTTTCTAAAGAGCAGCCAGCTTGAGACAAAAGTCACCCTGCCGTCCTCCCCACTTCTGGGAGGCCCTTGCCCTCGCTGGTACCTCAGAATTACACTCCCTTGGCAGTGATCAGTGCCCAGTATTACAGATGCCTCTCTCAACTTCATCCCCTTAAACAACATCTTCCTCTTCTTTCTCCCATGCCCTGCACCCCACGGACCAGAGCAAAGCTGTGTGGGTGCCTTATCCAATGTTGTGGTATCATGATTCTGAGATCATACGGTTGCCTTCCAACACGGGTCTCCAGTGATGGGATTTCCTGCAGTGTTACAGTAACTTTATTTTCTTCCTCATCTGATTCCTCTGTAGTTTCTGCTATAAGTGCATTTTCTTTACTTTTTTCTTTTAATTTTAAAGAATATGGGTAAAGTAACTGGTTCATAATAGGTCTTCAATAAAGAGTAATTACTATTATTTGGTCATTAATCAGCCCTAACATTTCCTGCATTGCAATCTGGAGCTCTCCACTGTCAAGACAGGACAGATTCACGTCCACTATTTGGAGCTGCCTAGTTTAGCACAAAAATTAAGTTGAAATTTAAAAATGGAAAAGCAGTGTACGGTTAGGCCGTTCAAGATGGCTGTTCTCTTGGTCTCTGTACATCCCCTGCTCGACCAGTCCCAGCATCACTCACATGACTATCTAATCCTCTTAATTATAGGGCTTAATTAGTCCCTGGTAACTGATGAGCCCACCTGACATCAATTCCCCCTATAAATGGTAGCCTCCTTCTCCCCTGAGTAGTGAAGGTTTCTGCTCTGTCCTGCTCGCCCGTCTGCTGCGTTCAGTGGGGTGTCACTCCAGGACGTTTTGCTTCAGACTGGTAAGATTCCCTGTCGAGGAAGCCACTGATGCCTTTGTCGCTGCCTCCAGGCTCGCTCTTTGTTCTCAAGGCTGGGCAACTACAAGGTTTGTAGGCCTGCAGGATGCAGCCCGACAAACAGGATTATAAAACATGTCACCAACTTGAAATGTTTTGTTTAACAGATGTTCATATACGTGCAAAGCCACAATACAGTAAAAATGTGCCATTGACGATATAATTTCAATATTTATAAAAAACAAATAATGCGTTGATCATACATTGTGTAGGCAATGTGGCCTGGTAAGGAAACCAAAGTGTAAACCTCTATGATGTACAAGGTCTTCTTCCAGTCATGTCAGTGAAGCTCTGTGATTCAATGGTATCATTTGGAGATAAGAACAAGTCTAAAATTGGCTTTCACTGCCACACTGTCTTCCTTAAGCACCTGCTCCCTTCACCAACACCAATAGATTCTGTTTGCTATTAGCGTTTATTCCTTGCATTAATGTCAGCATGTTTCCATGTACATGTCTGGGCTTCCCCACCAGACTCATTTACTCTGCTGCGACTTCTTATGCTTATAAAAAACGCGCAGCATACTAAGTGAATTACTGATACTTGTTGAATACCAAGTTTAAGTCCTAGCTAACAAAAACGCACTTCTCAGGCTTCCCTGGTGGTGCAGTAGTTAAGAATCCGTGTGCCAAAGCAGGTGACACAGGTTCGAGCCCTGGTCCGGGAAGATCCCACATGCCACGGAGCAACTAAGCCCGTGTGCTCTAGAGCCCGTGCTCCACAACAAGAGAAGCCACTGCAATGAGAATACTGCGCACCGCAACAAAGAGTAGCCCCTGCTCACCACAACTAGAGAAAGCCTGCACCCAACAACGAAGACCCAACACAGCCTAAAATAAATAAATTTATTAAAAAAAATATGCTCTTCTCTCTACTATAAATTCATATTTTTTCTTTAGCCTCCCAATTCATGCAAATCCTAGAGATCTCCATCTATTTTCCAAGCCTACTGTAAGATACTAAATAAGGAAACTTCAACTCAGTCTTTTTTCTTTGCTTTCTGTCCAAACCCTTTTGAGCAAGGACCGCATCCCTTCCTCGGGGCCTCCCCTCCATGGAAGGCTGGCATGGAGCTCTTGGAAGCTGCTCCTTTCACCCCTCACAAGGCAGACACTCCTTGAATTGTCATTTCAGTTGATTGAGTTGTGACTAAGGCATTAGATATACTTTCTCTGAACATTCAACCACTCTCTGATCACTGAAAAGCAAGAAGTTCGGATGATGGTCTCTGGCAAGAATCCTCTCCCATCTGGTTCTAGTTCAAGGCTGGCCTTTGACGGCCCTCTGTCTCAGACCATGACTCTAAGTGGGCGTGGAAACTGCTTAGGTCTCTGGCAAGTTGAGTGGGTCCAAGGAGAGCTGTTTATTTTTCCAAACAAGAGTAAGGATGGTTTGTGTGTGTGTGTGTGTGTCAGAATCATGTAGACTTTAGCTTAACACCAGTTTCTCCAGAAAAGGTGTCTTATTTGACATAAAGATCTGTTACCAGAAACAAAGGCCTTTTAAATTATGGCTTTGCTCTAAGGGACAGTAGTGTTAAAGATAGAAGCAACTGGTGTCTTCCTATATCCTTTGACAATATTATAGAAAGATCCATCCCATCCTCACCATTTCCTCATCCCACTCCCTTTAGTTGAAGCCATTACTTCTTATCTAGGAAACATCAATAGCTTCCTACTTGATCTCCTTGCCTCCTTTCTTGCCCCTTGCTATCTTCCTTCTGCTTCCTGCCAGAACAACTTTTTTGAGACACAAGTCTGAACACAACTGCCCCCTTGCTCAAATACCTGCAATAGCTCCCCGTTGCTTGTAGGAGAAAATACACATTCCTTAGCAAGCGCACAACACTTTCTTTAACAGAGGGAAATAAAACAATAAACTGGTGGAATCTTTTTTTTTAAATAAGGATTTCTTTTTTTTTTTTTTTTAAGAAGTTGTGCCACACCAGGCATTAGCATGATATGAATTTGGCCCATGGTGACAGTTGAAAACTCTCACTCTAGGTTTTCAATCATGCCACTCCAAGTGCACAGAAGGACCTCAGTGCTGCTTGCCACTCCTGCCTCTTTACCTGGCTCATTATTTAAGCTCACAGAGCTCAGTTCCAGTGCTGTCTCCTCCAAGAATCTTTTCCTGGAATGAGTCTGAGTTAGATGTCCTTCCACTGGGCTCTCAAAGTCACCTCTGGCCCTTCCAACAGCAGTGACCACACTGTCCCTTGCCTGACACTTGCTGGCTAGACTCCATTAGACCAAGACTTCCTTGCTGAAAATGAAGATCTTATTGTCTACCCAGGACTTCCTCATCTCTTTTCTTGAAAGTAACAGTGGCTACCTCTCCCTCCTTTAACTGCTGTCTTGTTGCTCCCTAAACTGAACTGGAGACCTGACTCTTTCTATTAGGTGACTATCCTCAGGTGTGAATTAATATAGCCACATATTATACCCCAGATTGGCTTAAATACAGAACATACTTTTTTTTTAAGGAAAGAATATCTCAAGGGCAAAGTCTTAAGGCTGAAGAGATCCTTAGATATGGTCCAGTGTCCCCACTTAAAGTTCTTCCCACCCTGACTCCCACTCATTCCAATAAAACTCATTTCCTTAGGGGCTGATCCAAAGGATGTTAGGGGGAAAAAAAGTTGTATAATTAAACACCACTAAAGTGTGAATGATTGCTATCTCATATAGAGGATAATTTATAATGTTAGAGTGAAGACTTCTTAACTCAGAAATATCTTTTGTAAGTAAAATCCCAGGAAATATGGAGACATTTTTAGGCAGCTGTAGGTTTTGTTTTGTTGTTTTTTGTGGTGGTGGTAATGTAAATAATGAAAAAAATGTATCTGGGCATACATGTGACTAGATTTTTGTGATGTTTAGAATTTTCTCCTATGAAAGGCGTGGTTACCTTGGCCTTCAGAATGTTCCAGGAACTAATTGTTACAGTAATTTATCATATAGAAATACCGATGAAAATGGAAAATTCCTCTGAGTTTTTGAAGCCTTAAACCCAACATTTGGGGTTTAAACAGCACCCTCAGCTAAAATGATTGCTCCTTCGATTCCATGAGTACTTCTCACCATCTGTAAACCACAAAACTGTTACTCAAAGTACTGAGCTTTGCATCTCTGTGGGTGAGAAGAGGAGAAGCAGTATCTGCTCTCACCGTGTCTCAGGCTCGGGACACATGCCAGGACAGTCAGATAGCATCTCCAGGGCTGAGCGGGATGGTGTGATGTTCCCCTGTGGGAGGCCTCCCTGGGAGACAGAGTGGTGACCTCACTGGGAAGACGAAAGCAGTTCAATAAAAAATACTTATCTTGGAAATGATCTGCCTGAATTCGAGACCAGTGAAGGGATTGTATTTCCAACACCCTTTCAAAGAGAAAAGCCATATTCTGTTAATCCTGTACAGGGAAGAAATCCCACAGCGCTTCTAGACTGAGAGATGACGATTCAGGCAAAAAGGATCGCAACTCCAGCTCTACATAAGGACACAGTAAGGGAATCACCCTTAAAAGAACCAGTTATAAAGTTTTCCTTCTAAAACCAGAGTGGAGATGTGCTCCTGGGAAGTGCACCTCTGGGGAAGGTGCACCTCTGGGGAAGGTGCAGCTCTGGGGAAGTGCAGCTCTGGGGAAGGTGCAGCTCTGGGGAAGGTGCAGCTCTGGGGAAGGTGCAGCTCTGGGGAAGTGCAGCTCTGGGGAAGGTGCAGCTCTGGGGAAGGTGCAGCTCTGGGGAAGAGCAGCCACACAAGTAACCTGCACGTTTGGCCTCTGATAGTTTTTTTTTTCCCTCTAGGATTTCTCTCATAATTTGGATGCCACCTTTAGAGACTCAGTATGTCCCATCTGTACATCCTAAATGCAGACAAAGGAACAAAGGCTGGACGTTTCAAAAGGAACTATAGCTAAAATGTAGAAACAATAGGGAGATTAGACAGGAAAATGTCAAAACAATCTAGAAGCAACACCAGGCAAAGAACAGGCTTCTGATTCCTCCAAGGTTGACCTTTTATTCTGTTCTGAGCCCTGTTCCTTGCCTAAAGAGCTTTCTTGGCAATTCTTAGTCTCCCACCCCTTAGATAGGACTCTTTCAGGAGATTGGGAACACCAGCTATAGTAATAGGCAGTTTGGTGGGGATTTAATATTTTATCACCATTAACACAACCTTATCACGTCTTCAAGTGATATCTGTAGAAAGTTAACCTAGCCAGACACATTGTAGTGGGCAACATCAGAGAGTTATCTCTGCTCTGTCTGGCTTACAGCAGATTTGGACCCATGGCCTTGGTCTAATTAATAACGGGCTCTGGCTAGAAGCACCCAAGAGAGAGTGGGGTTTGACAGAAAAGCCTAAGAACCCTTAGGCTCTGAGGTCTTCTTTAGTTCCATAAGTTTCTGCTTCTGAAGCTACAGACATTTCTGCCAACAATTTAAACAACAGTTTCTCTTTTTTTGTCCTAATGAAAAATCAGACCCAAAGTCTGTATTTCAGAACCATCTATAAACATAAAAATCTTAGGAGTTCCCTAGCTCCCTCTTTGCTTTGAGAGCCAGAAACCTTGTAGTAGAATTTGCCATCCTTCCTTAGGAGTTATATACATTTTTCAGGTATAAATTTCTAAGTATAGCTTTACCCCTGGATTCACTCTATCCTGACTTTTCTCTCTTAAATTTATCTCATTCCTAATTTTTGTCCCATTTCCATTTAGATTGTTTTGTTAGACACCTCAGATTCATTTTTTCACCAACTCAGTATCTGAAAAACTATCTAAAACTTGTAAAAACAGTTACTGGATGTTCTCCCAGTGCAGTGCTCTTCTTGACAATCTATTGCCTGAGGTGTTTTACAGCTCTGTTGGGGCAGAAGTTAGCTTGTATATTTTTGTATGGTTGAGATGAAAATAATTTCTTTCCCATGGAACAGATAATCTCAGAATTTAGGACTTATGGACCTACTGGATATATAGATAACCAGTTTTATATATAGTTTAGCACACTTAATCTAATATGGGATACTTAGATTCTTTGGAGTAGTTTAAACATCTTACATTTTCCTTTAGTAATTAATGAGTTAAATGCAATCTCTGATACATCTTCTTTTTTTAAGTGAAGTATAGTTGATTTACAATGTTGCATTAGTTTCAGCAAAGTGATTCAGTTATACATATATATATATCTCTATTCTTTTTCAGAGTCTTTTCTTTTTCCATTATAGGTTATTAAAAGATATTGAATATAGTTCCTTGTACCATATAGTATGTCCTTGTTTATCTATTTTATATATAGTAGTGTGTGTCTGTTAATCCCAAACTGCTAACTTTTCTCTCCTGCCCCCTTTCACCTTTGGTAATCATAAGTTTGTCTTCTATGTTTGTGAGTCTGCTTCTGTTTTGTAAATAAGTTTATTTGTATCATTTTTTTAGCTGCCACATATAAGTGATATCATATGATATTTGTCTTTCTGACTTACTTCACTTAGTATGATAATCTCTAGGTTCACCCATGTTGCTGCAAATGGCAATATTTCATTCTGTTTTATGGCTGAGTGATATTCCATTGTATATATGTACCACATCTTCTTTATCCATTCATCTGTTGATGGATATTTAGGTTGTTTCCATATCTCGGCTATTGTAAATAGTGCTGCAATGAACATTGGGGTGCATGTATCTTTTCAAATTAGAGTTTTTGTCTTTTCCAGATATATGCTAAGGAGTAGAATTGCTGAATCATATGGTAACTCAATTTTTAGTTTTTTAGGGAACCTCCATACTATTCTCCATAGTGGCTGCACCAATTTACATCCCACCAACAGTGTAGGAGGGCTGTGTCTAGGAGAGTGTCCAGAGGTAGCTGTGGGTTCAGGAGGTCTTTAGGCAGCCTGTCTGCTGATGGGTGGGGCTGGGTCTCCGCCAAGTTAGTTTTTGGCCTGAAGCATCCCAGCACTGGTGCCTACAGTTTGTTAGGTGGCAACAGGTCTTGGTACTAATGAGCCAATATGGCAGCCACCAACAGCAGTGTTCACATGGCTGTATGTTCCCAATATGTCTACCACCAGTGTCTATGTCCCTGGAGTGTACTGGAGCTGCCCCCCACCTCTGCAGGAGACCCTCCAAGACCAGCATGTAGGTCTGGCTCAGGCTCCTATCAAATTATTGCCTTTTCCCTGAGTCTCAATGTGTGAGATTTTTGTGTGTGCCCTTTAGGAGTTAAGTCTCTATTTCCCCCAGTCCTGTGGGGCTCCTGCAGTTAAGCCTCCCGGCCTTCAAAGCTAAATGCTCTGGAGGCTTATTCTCCTGGTGCTGGACCCCCAGGCCAGGTAGCCTGACATGGGGCTCAGAACTCTCATTCTTGTAGGAAAACCTCTGCGATATAATTATTTTCCAGTTTTGGGGTCACCCATCTTGGGAGTATGGGATTTGATTATATCATGAGTCCACCCCTCTTACCCATCTCATTGTGGTTCCCTCTTTATGTCTTTATTTGTAGAAGATCTTTTCTGGTAGGTTCCAGTCTCTTTCATCAATGGTTGTTCTGAAGATAGTTGTGATTTTGGTGTGCTTGTGAGGGAAGGTGAGCTCAGGGTCTCACTACTCCGCCATCTTGGCCCAGACTCTCTGATACACCCTATATTTGTATGAAAGTAATTTTTTTAATTCCTTAACATTTTACCATAATGGCAAGTAGAAAAAATAAATGGGAAACACATTGTATTAAAGTTCATAGAATTTTTCAGCATAAAAAGTAAACTTTTTAATATGTGCAAATTAGAAATAAATTATTTACAAGGAATTATCAGGGAAATCCCAGGTGGAATGCAGAATGTGACAAAAGAAATCCCACTGAACTGCAAATGCATGAAAGAAAATCAATGAAGGGGATGGGGGAAAGGTGCTGACCTAAATAACTTTGGAAATGAGTGGAGAGTGTAAGACTAAGGGAAAAAGAAACTGCATATAGTACTGTACTCTAGCTGATAAAGTTGTTTCCCACTGGGATATAGGTTAACAAATCTCTAACCACTGTACATATATACTGGAATTTACAATCAAATAAATAAATAACAAATGGTAGGATCCAGGCTTCTTACTGTTGGAGCGTTTATAAGCAAAGAGACAAGGCTGGATTAGAATTGGAGACATAAATATGAATTCATATTTGGCTTCATAATAGATATAGTTACATGTGGAAATATTAAGAGTAATATGGTTACTATACACATAGATTTCCTTGCTCAGGCAGACAAGAGGGCCTCAAAGCAACAACACCCCAGTAGCAATGAGCTTACCTAGCACCCAGATCTTGGTTTCTAGTACCATTTTCCAATAAAAGGAACCAGGGCTTCTTGGAGAAATGACTCATTTTAGAACTGGGACAGGAATTATATAAGATGAGCCTGAAGCATCTAGTAGTGCTGGAAAGTAAAGAGTACTCCAAAAACTAAATAAAAGAAAATGATGGAACTATATAGGAGCCAAGTGATAGAGCTTCCAATGACCAAAGTTGGAAGAATTCGAGCAAAATAAGTAACATAATATTGGATCATAACCAAAGGTATAAAATAAATATCAGTGAGTCCATACTGTTTAAATAAACAAAAAACTGGAGAGATAAGACAAATCCTACATGTAGTAGAATTCCAAATAATGTATATATTACTCGACCCTCAAGGAAGTTGAGCATAACTCCTCATTCTTTTTTTTTTATTTTAATTAATTAATTTATTTATTTATTTTTTATTTCTGGCTGTGTTGGGTCTTCATTTCTGTGCGAGGGCTTTCTCTAGTTGTGGCAAGCGGGGGCCACTCTTCATCGCGGTGCGCGGGCCTCTCACTATCGTGGCCTCTCTTGTTGCGGAGCACAGGCTCCAGACGCGCAGGCTCAGTAGTTGTGGCTCATGGGCCCAGTTGCTCCACGGCATGTGGGGTCTGCCCGGACCAGGGCTTGAACCCGTGTCCCCTGCATTGGCAGGCAGATTCTCAACCACTGTGCTACCAGGGAAGCCCCCTCCCCATTCTTTTAATGTGGACTGTGCACAGTGACCTTCTTATAAAAAGTATGGAAAGGTGGGGTGGGAGAGGGAGGAGAGGAGTAACTTTACAGTGAAGAAACCTGACAAATACCACCTCAGCCAAGGTCAACACCAACAGTGATCAATTATGTTGACAGTATGTACCTTTTATAGATGAGATAAGAATGGCACTTTACCTCTATAGCTTTCCTTTGGGGGGTGGGGGTGGGGGACAGTCTAATTATGAAAAAAATGTCAGACAAATCCCAGCTAAGGGACATTCTACAAAATACCTAACCAGTACTCTTCAAAACTATCAAGATCAGCAAGAACAAGGAAAGTCAAAGAAACTGCCACAGACCAGAGGAGCCTAAGGAGACATAACAACTAAATGTAATGTAGTTTCCTAGATGGGATCCTGGAACAGAAAAAGTACAATAAGTAAAAACTAAGGAAATCTGAATAAACTACAGAGTTAATAACACTGTATTAATATTGGTTCATTAATTGTGACAAACCATAATAATGTAAGATGTTAATAATAAGAAAAACTGGGTGTGGTATATAAAAACTCTCTGTCCTATCTTTGCAATTTTTGTAAATCTAAAGATACAGTAAAATTTTAAAGTTTACTTAAATAGGTGCATCAGACAAACCAAAATAGAAATATGGTCTGCAAAAAACTGTTAATGTCATTGAAAAAACAAAGGAAAACCCAAACTGTCATAGATCAGAGGAGACTAAGGAAACATGATAATTTAAAACAATGTGGGCTTCCCTGGTGGCGCAGTGGTTGAGAATCTGCCTGCCAATGCAGGGGACACGGGTTCGAGCCCTGGTCTGGGAAGATCCCACATGCCGCGGAGCAACTAGGCCCGTGAGCCACAACTACTGAACCTGCGCGTCTGGAGCCTGTGCTCCGCAACAAGAGAGGCTGCGATAGTGAGAGGCCCACGCACCGCGATGAAGAGTAGCCCCCGCTCGCCGCAACTGGAGAAAGCCCTCGCACAGAAACGAAGACCCAACACAGCCATAAATAAATAAATAAATTTATAAAACAATGTGAAATCCTAGATTGGATCATGCGGCAAAAGAGCACAATTGTGGAAAAACCAGTAAAAACAAAAAAAAATTTTTTTTAAGTCTGTAGCTTAGTTAATAGCACGGTACAAATGCTAATTTCTTAGTTTTGACAAATGTACCATGATTAAGTAAGATGTTAGGGAAAGTTGGATGAAGGTATATGGAAACTCTGTACTATCTTTGCAAGTTTTCTGTAAATCTGCCATTACTTGGGAATTAAAAGCTTAACTTCTTAAAAAAAAAAAAAAATAGGTGAACCGTGAAGAATAACAGATATGTGCAGACCAGAAGCAAGGTATACTGCTTTCATTGGGCCAATAGAGATATAAAGTTGCCATCCCTGGAGCTAAAATGTTTTTAAGAAGGAAATGAACACAAGAGCTTAAGGAAAACTACCCAAATCATAGTGATTTCTCTCCCACGGATGGGGAAGTATAATCATCTGGATAATAAATCTTATTAACGTTTGTCTGAGTACTGTTCAGACCAAAGCTCGGGGTATTCTACTTTTCTTGGAACTCTCAGTGACAAAACACACCTCTCCTAACAATCTCAACAAAAGAGTTCTTTTGCAGGCATTGGGTGTTAATAGTAGAGACACAATAGTTAATGAGATCTTTCCTACAGGATTCAATCATCTGCCTTTTTCATACACAGGAGACCTAAGAGCTATTCCCTCATGTACGTAAGAAGAACAGGTCTTATCTCACTGACCCTTTAGAAGACCAGCCCCTACAGGATAGCCACAAATGGCCGAGACCCTGCAGGGATGAGGAAAAGCTTCTGATCCTTGCTTGGCTGAGCTACTTCTCCAAGTTTTTCCCAAGGTAGCTAGAAAGAGGTTTCCTGGAATTGTTTATGAGGTTGTCAGAAGGTCAGCCAGAGTTCTCGGTCCCAACAGTCCTCTGACCCTCCACCCTTACTAGAGTAACGATACCATATGTTGCCCCAACAGAGCTATGCACACATACGGAACACCTGGGATGTACCAACTACAGTGCTAGGTGCTGGGGAGGAGAGAGCAGATTCAGAAAAAACGTGACATTATTGATAACAAATATGTGATAGCACAAGCCTTGATCTGTTATGATAGGTGCTACAAGCACTGGCTCATTTAATCCTTACAATAACACACGAGATAAATTATATCATGTCCATTTTATAAGTGAGGAAACTACTTCTCCCTCCAGGAAACTGAAGAGCAGCATAGCTGTTCTAAGGTAAACTAGGAAGCATCAAAGCCCAGTTCTGTTCCTTATTCGCTGTGTGACCTTGGATAACGAATGTCACCTTTTTTGTCAACTGGACAACATGTAGAGGCTAAAATCAGCACAAATTTATTGAGTACCTTGGTCTGTTAATAACATCTGCCACATCTTGGGATGTGACTCACATGTGTGCCCAGAATTTGCCAAACTATGCCAAGTACCTTACAGGCGTGAACTCATTTTATCCTCACAATACAACAGAAGATAAGGACTTATTATTTTACTGCAGAGAAAGTGGATGTTCAAGAGGTTCAAATAACCTCTCAAAGGTCACCCAGCAAGTGGTCCAGCTGCAATTTGAGTCCTGCTCTATCTGCCCCAGCACCCTGAGTCTTAACCACTCTGCTGTCACCCACTCAACATTCCAGAAACTCTAGACAGCTCAGTTTCTTCTAGATAACATGTTTTTCATTTTAACTGCGGGCCTAACCCAGAAGATTCCCTGTAAGTGGTATAAATTTCTGGCTGAGGGAGTCTCAGTTGGATGAGATGGGTCCTTTCCTCACTGACAGCTGGTACCTTGGAAATCAGAGAACCTCCCCTGGGAAGCTAGGGGGTATTTCGAAGGAGAGGAGGTGTGGAGGTAAATGGGGGAGAGAGAAAGGAATGTAGGAGAAGCCCTGAAGGCCTAGGGTAGATTCAGAAGCAAACCTATAATTTATCCAATTAACCTTGCCTTTGGCCAAGCCCCTACCAAGAAGGCAGTGCCTTCTGGGCCTCAGAGCAATTTAGGGTTAGGACAACTATGCTGACCTCGATTACTAATAGTAGCTGCTGCGACAGCTGTGTTAAGAGGTCTCATGAAATTCTGCCCAGGCTTAGCTGGGGAAAAAAAATGCCATGGTTCATTAGTAATTTCTGTCACAAGTTTGAGAGTTGGAAGAGCCTCACATGTGCCCAGACCTTGCCATTCCTGCTTTAGGGATGTCACCACCTAGAATTACTCTGTAGGAGGACTTAACTGGGCTCCAGGTCCAGGTAGGGAACCAAAATGTCCCAATGGCACCCTGCTCCTGCCTACCTCCCAAACTAGGACAAAACAGCACTGACAGCAAGAAAAGACCTAATTTGAATTCCTTTGGTTTTAATTATTTTGAAAAGAGAGGCAGGCTACCAAAGCCAAGACCCTTTAGGAAGAACTAAAAACCAAGGAGATTCAGGCCAGCTGGATTGGGTGGAGGGGGAGTTCCAACCAATTAGCCTTCCTTTTTGACATGGTCACCCTTCACCCAACCCTCAGGAAGCCTTAACAACACTCATGTGTCAACAGGACCCCAGGAGAGGGGAAAAAGCGGTGAGCCAAACCTCAAGAGTGAAAAAAAAAAAAAGCAAAATCTGGAATTTCAACTCAAAGCTGGACCTCTGAATGGCTTAACTACTGTCATTATTTTTTACAGAGCCCTCACTGGGCTTTCCTGAGCACCGGGAACTTGTCCTCAGAGCTTGAGGAGCTACATCTTCCCTCTGGCCTTGTTACTGCCTTGCCAACCAGGCTGGACCCACCATCTCAAAGTCTACAGGCTTCCACATCCAAACTCCCCAGGTGGATCAAACTTTCCATGGCTAGACTCTTAAAGGGGAAGCTGTCCTACTGTTTCCTTCAATAAGCAGTTTTCATAGGGTGATAAATGCCCTTTAAGGAGCCCAGAAACCCAAAGCAGTCCCCTGGGTTCCAGAAACCTCAGCCCAGTCCAGAAGTAGCAGGAGGCAGAGATCCAGACCCAGTCAAATTAGTCTCCAGGGGATCTGCTTGACTCAGGCTGTCAGGAGAGGGGTGGGATGCCAGGGTTACTGCTAGCCTTGATCCAAGCCTCTGCCAGGTCCTGGCAGGAATGAGCCCAGTCTCCCCAGGGTGGTGGCTCTAGAGAGGGTAGGACAGGAAATTTTACCATCTGTCTTCGAGGCAAGGTAGAATTTGTTATATGGAAAGCACTTTTGCTCTATTGAGTACCTTGATGATTTGGATTCACAAAGGTGAACCTGAAGGTGAATTTGAGCTGGAGAAAACAGAATGGCTCTACCTAACAGAATAAGAAAAATGTGGAGTTTGGGGAGCAATCCAGGACAGAAGGTGAAAGGGGCCAGGAGAGAAGGTGGCCTGAAGCTAGGGTGAAGCACCCAGTGCAAAGTCCCAGGGCCTGGGGGAGGGGTGTCCGGAAACAGGGATACCTGATGTTCAGTTTGAAGTTCTTTGCTTTTTGACAACATAAACTGTTCTTCTATGCCTCAACCATGTCTCAGAATTTCAGTAAAATCTAGTAAATATATACATGGCTTTGTGTGAGTGAGGCTTCCGTGCAAATCCAGGAAAGGCTTGAGTTTCACTGCTGGGTAGGTGAGGAAAAGAGATAGCTTGTGTGCTAGCAAACTCAGATTGCAGGAGTTAGGGACCAGGGTGACAATGAATTCAGTTCCTAAGAATTAACTAAATCTTCCAGTGCTTTCTCCACAGGGCAAAGTGAATTGGATTGACAGTCTCCTTTTACCTTTTTCAATTTTCTTCTCTATATTTAAGACATAGCATGACACCACATGCTATGGTAAAGCATACATAAGAAGTGGTAAAGAATATAAAACTTAGGACTTAAATAGATATGGGTCTGAATTCCAGCTCCACTTTACTATGTGATTCTAAGCCTCGGTTTCCTAACCTATTAAATGGGAGTAAATAATACATTCCTTCTAATGATCACTCCTTCATTCCTTGTAAAGGATCAATGAGATAAACTATGTGCGACGTTTGCCGTGGTAACTGATATACAGTAACACTCAGTGAACGGTAGTTGCTCTTGTTCCCCTGTTGGTGGCGGTGTGTTGGTGATGATGGCGACAACAACCACGCTGGCAATGACTCTTCCTGGTTATACAGCTCCTATAGTTTACGCGAGGGGAAAAAGCACTGGTTAAACAGTTTTTGTTTTTTTTTTTAAGAAATTCACGTTCTTTTATTTATTTATTTATTTATTTATTTATGACTGTGCTGAGTCTTCGTTTCTGTGCGAGGGCTTTCTCTAGCTGCGGCAAGTGGGGACCACTCTTAATCGCGGTGCGCGGGCCTCTCACCATCGCGGCCTCTCTTGTTGCGGAGCGCAGGCTCAGTAATTGTGGCTCACGGGCCCAGTTGCTCCGCGGCATGTGGGATCCTCGCAGACCAGGGCTCAAACCCGTATCCCCTGCATTGGCAGGCAGATTCTCAACCACTGCGCCACCAGGGAAGCCCCTAAACAGTTCTTAAGACAAAAGGAAATAGATCTTGCAAATCTGTTCTACTGATCTTCCTTGGACCATGAAGCGAACATGAAATAAACTTTAGCGTACTTGTCACTGAGATGTGAAGATTGTTTCTTATCAAAATGCCCCTGGCATGTGCTAATGCAGGCACCACCCCATACCAGCCAAGTTTAGTGGGGATATTGAAAGGAAGGAGGTTGGTGAATTAGGTATGAATTTATACAAAGAGACAAGTGAATAATGACCTGTGTCCAAAGCCTTGTCAAGTCAAATGTACTATGCTTGGCTTTTCTCTCATGCTATCTAATCTTTCCCCTGTTAGGATTCAAGTGGATAATTTTTCTCCTTGGGAGCTTTTATATATATATATGTGTGTGTGTGTGTGTGTGTGTGTGTGTGTATACCTTTTCTCAATTCGCATTTAATTAATTTCTAATTTTCTACCCTCAATACCCTTTTAGGACAGAATCGGGTTTTTTAACCTTTATTGAGATATAATTGATGTTTAACATTGTGTAAGTTTGTGGTGTACAACATCATTTTGACATGCACATATTGCAAAATTATTACCACAGTAGGATTAACTAACACCTCCAACACCTCACATAATTACTATTTCTTATTTGTGGTGAGAACGTTTAAGATCTACTTTCTTAGCAACTTTCAAATATGTAATATAGCACTGTTCACTACAGACACCATGATGCACTTTAGATCCCCAGAACTTATTCATCTTCTAAATCCAAGTTTGTTAGAACTTTGACCAATGTCTCCCCATTTTCCCAACCCTTCAGCCCCTGGCAACCACCATTCCACTGTTTCTATGAGTTTGGCTTTTTTAGATTCCATATATAAGTGATATCATACAGTGTGTCTTTCTCTATCAGATTTATTTCACCACAAAATGCCCTCAAGTCATTAGCATTAGCATAATGCCCTCAAGGTCCATCCATATTGTTCAAATGGCAAGATTTCCTTCTTTCTCATATGTGTACACACACATACATACAATGGAATATTATTATATAGCCTCATCTTTATCTATTCATCCATTAATGGACACTTAGGTTGTTCCCATATCTTGGCTACTGTAAATAATGCTGCAACGAGCATGGGAGTATAGATATATGTTCAAGATCCTGGTTTCATTTTCTTGAATATATACCCAAAAGTGGGATTGCTAGATCATACGGTACTTCTATTTTAATTTTTTGAGAAACCTCCATCTTGTTTCCATAGTGGTTGTACCAATTTACATTCCCACCAACAGTATACAAGCATTCCCTTGTCTCTTCATCCTCTCTAGCACTTATTATCTCTATTTAAATTAGAGGCATTCTAGCAGATGTGAGGTGATATCTCATTGTGGTTTTGATTTGCATTGCCCTGATTATTAGTGATGTTGAGCATCTCTTTATGTACTGTTGGCAATTTGGATGTCTTCTTTGGAAAAAAATGTCTATTTAGTTCCTCTTTCCATTTCTTAATCAGATTGTTTGGGTTTTTTGCTATTGAGTTGTATGAGTTTCTTATATATTTTGAATATTAACCTCTTATCAGATCGATGTTTTGCAAATATTTTCTCCCATTCAATTGATTGCATTTTCATTTTGTTTATCATTTCTCTTGCTGTGTAGAAGCTTTTTATTTTGATATAGTCTCATTTATTTTTGCTTTTGTTGCTTGTGCTTTTGGTGTCATATCTAAAACATTGTTGCCAAGACCAATGTCAAGGAGCTTTCTCCCTATGTTTCCTTCTAGGAGTTTTATAGTTTCAGGTCTTACATTTAGGTCTTTAGTCCATTTCAAGTTAATTTTTTTGAGTGGTGTAAAATAGAGATCCAATTTCATTCCTCTACTTTCCCAACACCATTTATTAAAGAGACTATTCCTTCCCCATTGAGTATTCTTTGCTCCCTTGTCAAATATTAGTTCACTGTATTTTCAGGGCTTTATTACTAGGCTCTCAATTCTGTTCCATTGATCTATGTGTCTGTTTTTATGTCAGTTCCATACTGTTTTGATTACTATAGCTTTGCAATATAGTTTGAAATCAGTAAGTGTGATGCCTCCAGCTTTGTTCTTCTTTCTCAAGATTGCTTTGGCCATTCGAGGTCTGTTGTGGTCCCATATGAATTTTAAGATTGTTTTTTCTGATTCTATGATGAATACCATAGACAGTGATTGCACTGAATCTATAGTTGATTTGGGGTAGTATGGACATTTTAACAATACTAATTCTTCTGGGTGGGATGAGAAAGAAGTGGGCCTCTTTGGCAGAGTCTTGCACAATTGGGGAGCTGGGTGCTCACTCAAATTCTTTCCCCCTCACATACCCCAGGAGAAATCACAGCTGAGAAGGGCTCTCTTGGCACTGAGCTGTGCTGCCTTGGGGGAGGGTTGACAAGTAAAGTCAAACTGGCCCTCTTACCCTCTCCAAAGCAACCAGACTCATTTGTTTGCTTGCTTGCTTGCTCGTTTTTGCTCCAGTGGTGTGCTGGAACTTTTCTGCTGGACTCCTGAGCATCCACAAAGACTCTCTCATCCATGAGGGATTGTCTAAGACAGCCCTGATTCTCCAGGGCTCCCAGACAATGGCCAGGAGGGCCTGGAGCTGGTTCACAGGCCACTATACGGTCTACAATTGAGACTGAGGTCTGTATGACTATTACCTAATGCACAGGTGGGTGATCCTTTTCCTGAGTCCCTTGGCATATGGTGCTGGATCCCACAGCCCCCATAAAGGCACTTTTGTTTGTGGATGGATGCCAAATTGTTGTTGTTGAGGGTGGAATATGAACGAAGGACATCTTGCTTGGCTATCTTGCTGATGTCTAGAACCATCATTCTTGATACCTCTGGCCAATCTCCTTTCTGACACAGCCACCCTGCACTTCCTCTTTCTGGTCCAGTGGCTGCAGAGGATACTGTTGACTAGAACTTGGCACACACATTTTGCCAGGTTATCTTTGTCTGGGGCCCATCATTTTGTTTTCAGTCTGCAAGATAATACCTCCCCCAAGCTGTAGAAGCCAAAAGGAATTTATTTCCTTCAAAAGAAGTTTCAGGAGATGCTATATCACTGGCTTAGACAAATCCAGTTTGATTACATTCATTGTCTCTTTGTCTCCCCTCACACAACAGTCAGGTTTTTCAGTGAAGGTTTAATGTGAAACTGAGCCCTTCCAGTTTCACTTTTCCATTGGTACAAAAGCCCTACCTTGGAAAATTAGAGTGAGATCAGATCTTTTCAGTGGGCAATAAGGAAGATGAAAATAGTCCTTTACCAGAATCAAGGCTCAAAGACATAAAAGCATACTAAAAAGGAAAGGTCCATAAACCAAAGGAAAGAAAAAAACAATTGGCTTAAAGAAATAAAACTATAAGTGACAAGCTCTTTGAGGGGGGGTTGGAAAGCCATATTTTAAGACATGATTGACATGACATTGATAAATGTTCTTTCTACTATCCAAAGTCACTTCTAGGAGATTGGTTTCTTTAAAAACAAATCTGCTGAATAGTCCATCATCACCAGGGTATTTCAGTATGTTTTTTCCAAGCTATTAATCTTACCATTTATTCTCTCTTCTTTAACTAGGGAGGAAACTCATTTTATGCAATGAGGTGAAAACTAGCTTCTGAATCTGACCTGGTTTTTGAGACACAGCTATGTTCTCTAAACTTCACTAGGTCTTAGTTTCTCCACATGTAAAATAAGGAAAATAATACCTACGTTATAGAGTTATTTTAAGGATTAAATGAGAAACATTATTTACTTATTGTTACTGTAATAAAGAATACAATTACTATATTATTACATGCAAAGTACTTTGTTAGGGACTTAGACAAATTAACATATACAATCAATCCCATGTGATACACACTAATACCAACCCCATTTTGCAAATGTGAAAACAGAGGCACCAAATAGTTAAGTAACTTGCACAGGGTCGCTCTCAGTAATCAAAGAGGTACAGATGTTCAAAGGGGAAATAGAATGTTTACAAAAGGTGTGGGCAGAATTAAGGGAACAAGTATAAGTGATGGATCCAGGGACTACCCAACAGAAGGTCATTATGACCTCTAGGCATGAAGGGATACGAGGAGAGAAAAGTAGCTGAAACCAGGTGAGAGCTGTACACAGAGGAGAGATGGCCACAGAGACAATGATGAAAATGCAGACGAGCCAAGTTCTAGGCAAGGGAGACAATGTTTCCCTGAGAGTATCCTGAAACCCTTCCCAGAGGATACACAGCAACCTCTGATGCCATAATGTGTTTCAACTCCACCCCTTCAATACGGGGACTGCTCTTCTCCAGAATCACTCTCCTAGGCACCTTCATCCAAAAGGAGATTTTTTTTTAACAAGTTACAGATGTTTTTCTTTTCCTGAGAAATGCCCTAATGCATATTATTTTTCCAAATGTTGAGTTTCATGCCATGAAATTTGTATTCCTGGCCTTGGGTTAGTATGATATAAGAAACTTGAACAACCATGACCAATGGAGGGATAATCTTTTGTTTTTTAACTTTTAACAGACATTTTTGAAATTGTCTGTAAGTCTTCTACCCTTTCAGACATTTGTCTAAACCAAAGTGCACTTTCCTGTCCAAATATATGGCGAGTTTGAGTGTATTCCCATGACATTGCCTTCATTCGCCTCTACAATCTATCAAGTATTTTAAACACGGAAGACATATAAGGTGAAAGAGACTTGTTTGCAGATTATTAAATCTTCACCCATTTCCTTGCTTTAAATAGTAAACTTTGACACCTACAAAATGGGTAGCTGTGTGAGTGGGAATGAGAGCAGGCCTAGAACGTGGAGATAACATCACAGACGCAAGATGGTCTGTTTCACTGCGAAAATACAGATACTTCTATTCCAATGCAAGTTTTCACTAAGTAATTTGGATAAAACCCATGGCTCTGTCCATATCTCATGACCTCATCACTGCCATCCTGAGGCCCCATCACGTCTCGCTGCACTAACTTCTGTATCAAATGCCTCTTGAATACAGCCTGCCCTCACTGTACCAACTGTTGCACAGACTCTTGCTCTGTTCCTGCTGCTTGGAATGTCGGATGCTCTTGGGAATCACTCGGTCATCCTGCCTTATGCCCAAACCTGCCACTGCAAGGGAGTTAACACCCCCAAGAATGACCCTGGACCAATGGAGGCAGGAGCTGAATAGTTCAGAAGTGTATCCCCACCTGGCCTTAGAGGTCCCCAGTGGGATATAGGCCCAGGTGTCTACAGAGTTTATCAGCATCTTCCACAGCACTGGATTGACTTTGCCTTCTTTCTTGTCTAATACTCCCTAGTCCTCCACTTCTGTTCCTTGGATCACTTCCCAAAACAAACTATCTACACACAAGCCTTTGCTTTTGGCTCAGCTTTGTGGAGGAACCCAGGCTGTAACAGCCTCCTAACTCTCCCCAGCTATCTCTTTGAACCTTCTGTCATCTGTTCTCAAGCAGCTAAGGATGTCTTCTAAAATATCAATCATACCAGGTCATTCCCTTGCTCAAATACTTCTAATGGCTTCCATCACACTCAAAAGAAAATCCAAAGTCCATTCAATGATTCCCAAGATTCAGCCTGATCCCGTCTCTGGTCCCTCTCTGCTTTATTTTATTTTTCTCCCTACCACTTATACCATATGACATTATATTGTGTATTTTCTGTTTATGGACCATCTCCTCTATTGGAATGCAAGCTCCATGACAACAGGGACTTGTCTAGCTTGCTTACCACTATATCCCCAGTGCCTGGCCCAGTGCCTGACTATGTAGGCATCAAAAAATATTTGTCAAATAAATAATGGGACACATGATTTCCATTATGCACATGGTTGTAATGCTAGAACTAACATTATAACAGACAAAGAGGAAAAAGAAACTTGCTGTCAGCTGCTTTGTTTGAGTGACTTTGGGATATGTTTATCCAACAATGGGTGGAAAATGTGATAAAAATGGCTAAGAAGCTTTGTGCCAATGATGGTCTTGATGAGGATTGAAAAACAAAGGCCATTCCTCTTGATCAAAAGCTAGATGTAATGAAGGCTGGATTTACCTAGGGATATTTAGCTTTATAACTATAGACTTAAAGCTATAAAAACACCAGTATTATTGAAATGCCTGTGGGCAAAATTACCCTATTGTTGTGAGTCTGAATGCTCCAGCCCCAAATCCCACACTTTCTCTTTGAAAAAACGATTTTTAAGATTATTTTTTGTACTAAAAAGGCTTCTTAGGAATGCAACTGTAACACTATATAGCACAGATCATACCCCTGCCCTAATGAATGAGAGAGAGAAGAGCTGAGTCTAATCTACAAGAAAGCTTTTCTTGACACATAAAAGGAAGTCTTAGAGTAAACTATGACATAGCCCTCAGAAATCAGTACCATAATCTGAAAAGAAGATAGAGGCCTGAGGAGAATGTCCCCTGTTAAGGCCATACTTACTAAAATTAAGCATAAGTGACAACTCCAGAGAGACATCTCCGGAGAGCCATCATGTGTTTGGTTGGCAGGCACTATGGTACCCAGCCCTCAGGTATAGCCCCAGGTCTAACACTAACTAGCTCTGTGAGCTCGAAAAAGTCACTTTCGTCTCAAATGCTCTCAAGGTCTAAGACTATCTCATTCACTGTATATCCAGCGTCCACCATAGTGCCTGGCACAAGGGAAATGCCCAATAGAGAGGTGCTGAATGAGTGTGTTTGCAGAAGTAGGTAAGGCATAACGTGTACTCTCAAAGGCCTAGTGCAACTTTAACAAGAATCGGTGTGAATTAACATTTCTCTTTCTTCTTGAGATACGCATTTGTATTTTTGCCAGCACTTTATTCCCTGTGTTAAATTAGCTATTTGTTTCCACAGACAACATGATTCTCATGAGGTAATTAGATTATTCTTTTTCAAATTAGAAAAGAATCATGTCCAGCCAACAGAGATTGTTGTGTGAGTAGATAAAAACTGTTGTATACAAACTGGACATTATGACATGATTTTGGCTTGAGATTCCCATTGAAACCAAAGATATTCTGAAGGCTCTTCATGGAAGGAACATTGGCTGCTAGATCAGGAGACCTAGGCTAGTGATTTTGGACAAGTTACTTCTTCTCTCTGAGCCTCAGGATTTGCATTTGTAAAATGAAGGTATCTGAGGAAATGAATAATCTCTTCCCAGGCTAGACATGGGCTGACTACTGTGAACACCAAGGTATTTTTTGGACATATATGAGGGATGCTTCCATTTGGTCTGCCCATGGGTTCTGGAGGAAGGGAGGGAAGAGACTGCGTAGCCATTATCTGTCGTTACAAAGAAAGCTACCCCAAATTTGATGGCTTAAAATAACAATGTATGATTATATTCCACAAGTCTGTGGGGTGACTGGGCTCAGCTGGGAGGTTTATCTGCTCCTTAGAGGGTAGAGTGTAGCAGTCATTCAAGTGCTGCCTTCAGCTGTGAGCTCAGCTGAGGCAGGTATGTCTAACTTGGCTCTCATACTTTAGCATCTTTCCATTGGCCTCTCATCACTCAGTGTGGTCGATCCGGAGCTTGTTTGCAGCCTGGAGCCTGGATGCTAAGAGGAAGTGTTTCTAGAGGACATGTTCCCATGTGCAAGTGTTTATCAAGCCTCTGCTTGCATCACATTTATTAATGTCCCATTGGCCAAAGCAAGTCACTTGGCCAAGCCCAGAATCAAGGCAGGGGGATGGGGACAACAGAAGAGCATGAATACCAGGAGGAGTAGCCCATTGTAAGAGCAATAAGTACAAAACGGATACAGGACTTTGTAGATTAAGATGTTTCTAGAGAGCTTGATCATTTTCCCTCAGAGAACCTGTTTCCTTTGTTCTCCAGATTTCATCACACCACTGGAGGTCACTGCTTCCAGCTGGGGCAGATCAACCTCTTGAAATCATTAAGCATTTCCTTCTGAGAAATATACCCATGACATAAATGACAATTTCAGCATTATAGGAGTTATCTGTTGTTCATCATACATGAAACAGTTTGCCACCATTAATCACATTCCCTGCGATAGTCCAGTGAATAATGAGGGAGGC
Source organism: Balaenoptera acutorostrata (assembly GCF_949987535.1). Lineage (NCBI taxonomy): Eukaryota > Metazoa > Chordata > Mammalia > Artiodactyla > Balaenopteridae > Balaenoptera > Balaenoptera acutorostrata. Next base: position 32,039,120 of record NC_080072.1, on the reverse strand, counting down.
TGTATGGTTTGAAGGGCTAGACAAAGAATGAAAGGAAGAGATTTTAATTTTGTCTTTGGAAGGGTCCAGCAACAAACATTGATTGAGACCCTTCAGTGTACTCAGACATGTACTGGGCAACTAGATTGTGACAATAGAGGAGAAATATAATAAAAATTTCAATATACCAAAATATAACTAGAAGGCATCTTATCTTATTGGTATTACATACCAAAAACAGTAATAACAATTATTACAAGGATTACTGCTACTATTGCTACTATTTTACTTTATAAAAATCACCGTTTTCTGTGATTTTTACATGCATTTGTTCATTTAATCCTCACAGCAATCCTATAAGAATGGTACTAACATTCCCATTTTACAGATCAGAAAACTTGGGCTTAGAGAGGTTAAGTAGCTTTCCAAGGTCGCTCAAGAAATTAGAGGCAAAGAAAGGGTTCAAATGTGTGTACTAATTTATCCAGCCACCATTTACTGAATGCTTTCTATATGCCAAACTGAATCTCTATTCTATATTATCACCCATTCCATGTTCAACAGTAGCTTCTCAATCATATGCCCAGAGGAGTTCAAAAGAGAATGAATGAATAGATGTTGGGGAAAAAACTACAGTGAAATGAGTTTCTGCCCTTAGTCAAGAGATGAATCTCTGGGACGCAGCACCACAATGCACCACCCCACCTGTGCTGCATGAAAGGTTGCATGTGACTTACACTCTTCCTTGGAAGCTCATTGCATCTACCTCCCTGATCTGGGGCTGCTGCCCTCCTATCCCTCCTGGACAGGAGTAGGTCCTGCATGACTTTGAGAAGCTCGTGCTCCACTGACATCATCTTTCATCGTCATTTTCATCATCGACTTGGACATGTTAAGTGTTGTTGATGACTAAAGGTCAAGTCTTGGGGATAAAGAATAAGAGAAATGATGCAAACTTGGATCCTATATTCTTGCTTCAACTGTCAAATTTAGGCAATAAGAACCTTTTCCAGAATGCTGAAACTGCAAGTACTTTAAAAATATGGAAAATTTCATGATGTTCTTTAGTCTTTATTATGAAGGTATGAAAGAAGAATGTTATCTTGGTACATTCTGGGGGTGGGAGGGAGGAATTTCAATTTGTTTTGAGTGTACATTTACAGTAAAATGCACCAGCCTTATGGCCTCAAGAATTTGGATTAAATGAGATTTTCCTGGGTAAGGCACAGATTTGGCCCTTGGAGTCATGTCTGGATGAAAAGCAGGTCTTCTTTATAAGAAACAACTCAAAGAAAATGTAAGGCTGGCAAAAGGCAATCAAAAGAGACAATAAAGTATAGTAGGAATCCAGAGAAGACTTAGACTAGCTGGGTGGCCTGTCCCTAATAAACATCATTGGGAGTTGGAGAGCTGCCTCGGAGTGGGAAGTGAAGACTGAGATGTGTAATTGAATGAACAAATAGGGGAAGAGTATTAGGTTGCATCCTCCCCACATGGGGTCTTGAGGAGAAGGGATGTACTTCCAAGAAGATGGAGTAAGTGGCTGACTTTCTGGTTTCATCTGAAGAAGGCAAACAGCCCTTCTTCCTAAGAAAATGCTCTGGCCGCCCTATTACAGTGAGTAGAGTGGCCACCAATATCAGGAATTTAAAGACCACTATTGATCTGGAATGAGAAAGAGTTACCACAGGGGAAAGAGAGACTAAGGCATTACCATCCATAAACTCCTTAAACCAAATGATTTCTGATGTGTGTTTATATGTGTGTGTGTGTGTGTGTGTGTTTTTAATAGAGGGACCCTTTCTGGGTGATTGAGCAATGAGTGATGTTTTCCTTCTTTATATTTTTCTGAACTTTATAGATTTTTATAATGATCAATAATCTTTTGGCGTTGAGGAAATATGCATAATGAGACAGAGATAGATGCTGTGAGGAAAGGGCACTCAGGACAGGTAAGCTTTGGTACAGGTCAGGAGAAGGAAGAGGAGGTCTGGAAATGAAATCAGTGGCTCTGGTAGGGACAGTGTGATGTCATTACCTGAGGCCAGAGAAAAGGTCAAAGGAAAAGGGGAATTAAAAAAAAAAAACTTTACCTGTTTCACATCTTTTTCCTAAAAATAAGCTGCATAGAAAAACAGTGTCAGAACCATTCAAAAGAAAGAAACCACAGACTTAGAAAACGAGACACAAACATATTTTTAAGCCCTCTGAGTGATAAGATAGAAGGGGTTTGATTCTGCCAGTTGTATGTACAGAACATCTCCTAATCCCTATTTCTGTGAGAAAGCCAGGTTCTTTAATATAAAGCACTGAATTTTATGAGAGGAATGTAAGTAAAGCCTTTGTCTAAATGTATGTTTTTCATTATAAATGAGAAAGCCACATATTTCAAGATAGAGAAGAAAATTAGCTCATAACATAATTTTGCATTGTGCTCTTGCCATTTACCATATATCACATAGCAGAATCATTATTCTATGTTGCGACATAGTCTGCAAAACCACCATTTAAATGACCACCTACTATTGTGTATCATAATTTATAACTTTCCTTTCAAATATGTTCAGTGTGTGAAGTAGGCAATGCGTCCAACTGGAAATGTTACCTAGACAGCTATAGACAGGTTTTGTTTCTTAGTTGAAGCATTTAACTCTTGGCTTTCTATTTAATGGAAATGTCTCTAATTTTTTCCATGGGCTCATTAAGTTATTAATGCCTGAAGAAAGGGCTCTCCCTAAGGACAGTCAACATACTTTCTTAGCTAGCATATTTATCAAATGTGTGAATGGCCCAGGAGGTGGCAAGCATAGCCACTATGGTAGATGACAGGTTCTGAATCCAAAAAGAATTTGATAGGCTGAAAGAACAATAAGATGCATCAAAGAAGATAGCACATTATAGGGTAAGAGTTGAAAGAACTAGGGATTTTTTTTTTATGGTAGAGTGCATCTGTTAATCCCTTATCCTCAATTTATCCCTAGCCCCCTTCCCCTTTGGTAACCATAAGTTTGTTTTCTATGTCTGTGAGTCTATTTCTGTTTTGTAAATAAGTTCATTTGTACTATTTTTTAGATTCCACATATAAGTGATATCATATAATTGTCTTTGTCTGACTTCACTTAGTATGATAACCTCTAAGTCCATCCATGTTGCTGCAAATGGCATTATTTCATTCATTTTTATGGCTGAGTAATATTACATTGTATATATGTACCACATCTTCTTTATCCATTCATCTTTTTATGAACACTTAGGTTACTTCCATGTCTTGGCTATTGTGAATAGTGGTGCTATGAACATTGCGGTGCCTGTATCTTTTTGAATTAGACCTTTTGTCTTTTTCCAGATATATGCCCAGGAGTGGGATTGCTGGATCGTATGGTAACTTCAGATCTAGGGATTTTCTGAAGAGAGAAAAGAAACTTTAGAATGGACAAGATAATGGTCTTCAAATATGGGGGCAGGAAGGGGCTTCATTAGGAAAAGGGAATTCTAAAGAGAATAGTAATCAGAGATAACCATGAATATAAGGTTCTAATAAGAAATTACTTCATTTTTAAAAAAGAAAGAAATTACTTCATAGCAAATGGAGCTGTTAAACAAGTAATCCACTGTCATTTGTTCATTTATTCCACAAATATTTATTGAGCACACCTACTACATGCTAGCACCGTGCTGGGTACTGAGGATACAGCCGTGAACAAGGCAGTCGTGGTCCCTGCCCTCAGAGACAGGCTGAAGCAAAACAATGAAGCTAACAAAAAATTACAAGTTGTATGTCATAAACAATAAAAGGACAAAGATGAGTAAGAGGGACCTGCTATAAGCAAACAGCCAGGAGAAACCTTTCCATGTAGGTGCCGTTTCGTGGAGGCCTAAGGAATAAGGAGCCAGTTTCATAGTCATGGAAAGAGTGTTCCAGGCAACAGCTCTGGGGCAAAAAAACGAGTTTGTGTGTCTGAAAAAACGAAAGAAGGCATTGGGGCTGGAACACAGTGTGTGAGGGGGATAACAATGAGAGAGAAGTTTGGAGAAATAGGTAGAAAGCAGGGCTTTGTGGGGAGAATAAGAAGAGTGGATTAATCAGAAGGCAATGAGAAGCTGTTAAGAGGCTTAAACAGGGACCAACCTGACTGATTTTTGTTTTTAAAAGAGCCCTCTGGCCACGGTGTGGCGAATGGATAGGAGAGAGGCTGCAGCAGAAGCAGGGAGACCAGTGGAGGCCACTGCAGCGGTCCAGGTGAGAGAAGATGGCAGCTCAGGCTGGAAGGGTGGAAATGGAGAGAGAGGGGAGTGAGCAAAGCCAGGCCAGCATCCTAGGAGGGGACACGCTCCAGGTCCCCAGAAGAGCTCAGTCAGAGCTGGGACAACCACTCCCCAGTGAGCCTAAGAAGGAATTCAGATCTCTTAAATCCCCCTTTAATTCTGCCACTCTACAAAAGACAGAGAAGAAATTCAAGAAGAGATGTCCGCATGTGAATAAAGCCCCTTGTGGGTTCAAGACATTGTTCCCATTGATTTACATGCACAGGCCCCATTTTTCTGAAACTTTTAGCCATGAAAAGACACTAGGTTGGACCAAATTCCTCCAAAGAGTTAATTACTGGCCTGACCCCAGGAGGGTCAGAATAAAACAGGAGCATGTGGAAGGCATCAAGCTTACAACGGGAACATGAGCAGCCCTAATGGGAGCACTCCATCGCCAGGCACCGTCCCCATCATTCTACAAATTAGGCGGAGCCTCTGGAAACCCAGCTTTGCAGCTGCTGCACAGATGTGTGCTGAGCACGGGGATGAGAGCAGAGAAGGGAGGTTGGAGCATCAAGATTTATCCAAATCAAACCAGGACTCTTGGTAATTAAGGAAATGACCGCCATTCCTGTCCTGACCATGTAACCTGGAAGATCTTTTCGAAGTGCGATCCTGCCCTCATTCTCATCCCCAAACTTAAACCCTGTTTAACACTGCTTTTGGGATGACGACCAAAATCCCTAGCATGGTCTTTAAGTAAGAGGAGCATATGTCCTGGTTTGCCCAGAATAGTTGGAATTTATGCCTATTCGGGTCATTATCAATAGCCCTTCATGTTACGTTCACAAGTGTTTTGGTCTAGACAATAAATCATGGGGTCCCCATGCCTATAAGGTCCCATGTGGTCTCTCCATTGCTGGTGTCTCCATCCTCATTTCCTGCCATGCTCTGAGCAGCAACCATGCTGTACTTCTTTCTGTTCTTCCAATGCTCCATCATCTCTCCTGCTGTAGGAGGTTGACATAAGCTGTGCTCTACCTGGAAAGCTCCTACACTCCCCTCCCCTTCACCAAATCACTGCTCCTCCTCCTTCAGATCCTTCCTCTCTAGGCACGTTCTCCTTTAGACTATCTTTAGCTCCATGTATGTCCCTCTCCTACACAGCACTTATCACAGTGGGTCTTATTTTATTTACATTTATTTGGGTGATTCTTTAATTAATGTTCAACTATCTCTCCTATTGGAATCAGGTCAGTGACCATGTCTTTCTGTGCTATTGAAAGTCGAATGCCAAGCAGATTTTGACTGACTGACTGAATCAATGAATAAATAATGAATAAGTTAATGAACAAGTTACTGATTACTTTCTGGCTACTCTTGCCCAAACAAAACAAAACAAGACAAATAACAAATAATTGTATGTTAATACACTAGGGAAATGGTAGGAGGTGACATGATTAAGATCTTTGTAATATATTTATTGGTGTGTGTGTGTGTGTGTGTGTGTGTGTGTGTGTTCCAAATAAGTATTGACTTCCACACTGGTCATCTCTTAAAGCTGGACCCTTGTCCCAAAGACATAGCTTAAAATTCAGTGAATTTCTGAAACTCCCCTTTGGAACTTGCCTGAAAAGTCTTAGTAATACTCTATTAAATCTCCTCAATAATGGCAAGACTCCAACCTATGGAGGGAAGTTTTGATTTCTGCAAAAGCCAACTGACATCTTGTACCAAGTCTGATGAATGAGCGTGGAGACCAAGCCAGACAGGGGTGTTTAGGTCAAAAATGAGGTAAAACTTAACGGGAACCAAATCTCTCATGTGTCTCCAAAACTGGCTCTAAAGGTAATTCCAAATGCTCTCTGAGCCCTTGCATTTGCAGCAAATGTTGAGAAAGGAGACAAGCCTCCAATGGGACTGTTTTGAAAGATAAGTTTAGTTTGGTTATTCAAAAACATTTGTGGAAAATCAACCTCCACAAACAAATTCCTCAGAATGACAATCCCACCTCCCAACAAGGTGGTGCTTTTGAGTTTGTAAAGGGCTTCCCTCTAATTGATCAAGAGACATCCCTTTCAACAGGTACCCACTCTAAGAGATTTTGCTATTTTCATTTTGAAGAGCAAGGCAAATGGGGTTGAGAAAGTGAGGAAATGAAATCCAAGCTCTCCTGGGGTCATGAGTCATGAAGGCTTTAATGAAATCTAACACCTCCCAGCACTAAGCATGACTGGAAAAATAAATACCAACTCCCCAAGACAGCATCACAATGTGTTCCAGCCAAGAGTAGACGTCCCTCAGAGCCCACCTGTTTGTGCTTCCTCATCTCGGATCTGCCGGGGCCTGCCCCAGGATTGAGAAACAAAACTCAGCTCTGAAATTCCATTGGCACCACCAGAATGTTCGCCTAGTGGCTTCTGGGTGGGACGGGAAGAGAAAAAGTATTTTCTGAGCCCCACCTTAAATATGCAGGAGCCAAGTGCAAGGAGCTTCAGAGCCTAGAGCACTGGATCATGTGATCTGCTTTATGGCCCTTCGAATGCATCAGGAAGAATCGAAAATGAATACGCTGGGGAGTCCTGGGAAGCTTGTGTCTTGAGGGCTCTCCATCTTACCACTCATAACCATCTGGTGTCGAATCTAGTTTCCGTTTCAGAATTTCAGTGCCATAAATTGGTCTAAACATGTTTTGCCTCCTTGCTAGCACTTATAAATTAGCTTTTGACTCCCAATCTAGACTGTAAAGCATTTCAGCTCTTTGGAGCACTCTCTCCTCTATTGTAAGTGTGAATCAGGAGACACAAAGACCAAAGAAGCCATCTAAGATTCACAGAAATGCGTTCTTTGCTGTGGTGGCAACAGAAGCTCAAGGGAGTCAAAAACATGGTCTGGTCCTAGGTGGAGGCAGCCTAGCCAGAAAGACAACCAAACCTGGAGAAGTCAGAAGTTAGACCAAGATGATAAAGCAAAATCTTAGAAGTAGCATTAATCTGGGAATTGCTCAAAACACTCCAGCTAACCAAAACGCCCTCAAATATCCAGTATCAGGGCCATTGACTGAAGGGAAATCTTTTTTCTGGCCTTGGGCCTTGGCAACCAATAGAATCAGGGGTGTTTCTCTCTCCCATTTGTTGGATTCATTTTTACCCTGTCCTTTAGAGAGGTCTGCTTCCTTCTGGAATCTATTATAACTGGTGTGACCACAATTTATTGGAGACACATTGGAACATAAAAGTGGTCACTATTAATAATTTTTTTCTGGGAAGTGGGTGTCAACCTGGGACCGTCCCAAGAAATCTAGGACTTGCCACCCTCCTTGTAACAGATGCATCCTCAGTGGATGCATCTGTTGTTCCATGTTTCCCAGGGAAGGAAAACAAGTAGAATGATACCCCTTTCTGAGCCAAATGAAACCAACTACCATGTGCTCAAGCTGGTGTCTAACGTACAACAGGTCGTGAAATCACAAACCACGTCACCCACCATGCCTTGACAAACAAGAAAAGACTTGATATTTATCAAGACAGCCAGACATTTGCCTCCATAAGTAAACATCCTTTGTCCAGAGGCCCAGGGAAAGCCACCACCTTCCCTATGTAGACATCCAAACCCCCATTTCTCCACACCTGCCCCACCTCTAAACCCATCTATTTTCCAAGGGAGTGGAGCACCTTCCGTGACCATGATGATGGGAAGCATCTGTGGATAATTGGGTTTAAGGATGTGATGACAGATTTTCTGATGTTCGTTTAGTTTAACAAGATGGTCAATGCTATAGCAGTGTTTCTCATACTTGAATGTTCATAAGACTCACAGTGTTTTGTGAAAATGCAGATTCTATTGCAGGGAGTCTGGGGCAGGACCTGAGGTACTGCCTTCTAACAGGCTCCCAGGAGATGCTGAGGCAGCTGGCCAATGGCCCACACTGAGTAGAAAGGGTCTGCAGCATTTATTGTAAAGGCTTAACTATATCTTAGATGTCTTTAGTGCTGACATGAGGGAAAGCATGTCAATGAAATCTGTACCCACAAGGCAACATGGTGGAAGGAAAGGGGGAGAATAGAGGAGAAATAGAGGGGGAAAGAAAGAAGGAAGAGAAGGAAGAGGGAAACAGAAGAGAGAAAAAAGAAGAGAATAAAAATATACAAAATTAAGTTAGGCTAGAGAAGAAGAAATAACTGAGGGTTAAGTGGGTTCCTTTGGCATAAGTGGGAAGAAGCAGCTCGATCCTCATAGCCTATAGCACCAGCAGGCCACAGCTATAAAACTCTCAAAATCTTTTATTTTCACAATTGTTGGCCAATTACTTACACACCTATAGGATAGTGTCCTCTAGTCCAGTGACCTCCAAACTTTCTGATCACGGCTCCCCTGAGAAATACACTTTACGCTGTGACTCACCACACACATACACACACACACACACACTCATTCTACAAACACCTTACAGAATAATACTTAACCATTAATATTAGCAAAAGGATATTTCCTATTCAATTCAACGTCATACTCTAACCTATTCATCTTTCAATTGATCAAATTGCAGTCTGATAGAGGGAGACACTTGCCTAAGGTCATAGGGCTGGTTGTGAGCAAGGCAGAGACTGGGACCCAGGCTCCAACCTCACTTTCCATCTGTTTCACAGGCACTGTGTCTTGACTGGGTGCACTTGACAACACAAACTCCAGAAATGGATTTCAAGGCAAGTTAGCAAGCTGAGATTTAGGCTATGTGTTAGGATAAGATTTTTTTATATTAAGTTTCCCTTTTTATTTTATGCTTCATTATCCCCAGGCCTCACCACCTAAGTAATAGTAATCTCCATAATCATTGTCTTCTAGAAGGGATGAGATAGTGCAGAAAAGTAGAAATCATCTTTAGGTCTCTTCTTGGCTTTAGTGTCTAAAAACTTAAGCCAATAAAAGAAGATTTAGAGTTTAGCCAGAAAGGATAACAATATTTGAAGAGAGATCTCCCAGCCCCCAGCCACAAGTCATGAAAAAGATATCCCAGGTTAGGGTGAGGTAGAGGGATAAGATACAAGAAAGGGTTAATGATATAGGAAGTGTCCAGTGGAAGGGTCTGTCTCATGTTTCCAGTATAGGGTCTCAAGGAGGCATCCAAACGCTAGACACTTTGGAAGGAGACAGGAATATCCCACAACAGAATGACAGCAAGGTGTGTGCAGGCAGGAGGACCCCTTCCAGCCTTGCCCTGTGGCCCAGAGAAGCGTGCAAAAGGAGGAAAATAGCACTGACCCAAAAGGGCAAGGCAGATAGGAAAAAGAATGTCTCAACGATAGTCAAGGTGCGTGGAAAACCAGCCAAACGGCACCAGATGATGTAGGTCCCAGTGCCTTGGTACTTTGTAAGCTCACTCAGAATTTAAGTACAATATTGAAGAAAGTGGCAGGTCCCTACATTGGCTGAGATTTTGTTTCTATTCCCTATGCAAAGTGATGGCCCAGAAAAAGTTCAACTGGTGAGCAGAAACTAAGAAAGTCTTATTTCTTGAATGCATGAGTTGATGAACCAAGTCTTTTCTTTTTTTCTATTTCTATGATGGCATGTGGATTCAGTTTTTTCAAGAAAGAAACAATAAACAACAACAGTTACTTCTGAGAAGAGGCTTTGACTTTCACTGAATAAATTTTTATATCATTTGCATTTTCTAAATATGCATAAATCTTAGCTTTGTCGTTTTTAAGTTCTTCTGGAGTTAAATAAGCAATAGAAATTATGTATTAAAATTGGAATTTAAAACAAGGATAATATTTATGGAATATATATAGTCTCAAGAATGTATGAAAAATTTCTAGAAGAATGCACGAGAAACTGTTAACACCTGTTGAGCCAATAGGTTGGTGGTAGGAAAGAGACTTATTATTAATGTACGATTTGAATGTGTTTTACCATGTTATATATTTATTTTTTTTATTTTTTAATTTTTTTAACATCTTTATTGGAGTATAATTGCTTTACAATGGTATGTTAGTTTCTGCTGTATAACAAAGTGAATCAGCTATACATATACATATATCCCTATTATTCATTACTTTTCCAAATTAAAAACGATGTGCTCCAACATTGGCTTCTTCTTTTGCTGATCTCCCATCATACCACATCTGCACTACACAGATGGGCACTTGTGGTCCTTCATCACTTCAGAGAGCACAAGCTTCTCCAGTTGGATGGTAATGATGTTGAGGATGAAGGTCATCTAAGCCCTCTGGGTAGTTCCCACAGCGCTAAGCACAAGGATGAGTATATACTAAGCATTTAATAGCTATTCGTTGATGGACTTTTTGTCATGGCATTTATATATGTATTTGTGAAACTATTTGCTTAATGATTTGCCCCCGCTCACTGAACAAATTGGGGAATTAATGACCATTTTGCTTACCATTGGATCCCTGGCACTTACCTCGGGACCTGGTATATGGTAGGTGCTCAATAAATATTTCCTGAGTTTTCCACGTTTCCTTCCTGAAGCGCAAGCATGGTGGTAATGCCTTGACTACTCTCGGCAACTAAGCTTGTTCCCGCAGTAGCAAGCGCCCACAGCCTCTCCAGATGCATGTCATGTTCACAGCGAAGGTACTGCCTGCAGCCCATCCGAGAGAGGAAGATTCCAAACCGATACTTAGGCCAGCCCAGGCCCTTTACACACCCACACCTCCTCAGACCAGGGGAGGTGACGCCAGGACTATCCCAGGTGGAATATGCACTTCGTAGACACAAACTAATATCTCTGATCCACAAGGAAGCACAAGGGCAGAGTGGTACAGACCACACAGTGGTACTGCTGTCCAACCCTACATACTATATGAGCAATGATATCCCCTATACTTTCCACAAAGACAACAATTTCCTGTACCTGTGTGGATTCCAAGAGCCTGATAGCATTCTGGTCCTTCAAAGCCTCCCCGGCAAGCAATTACCAGCACACAAGGCCATGCTTTCTGTGCCTCAGAGAGATCCCAGTCAAGAACTTTGGGATGGCCCCCGATCTGGTACTGATGGAGCAACAGCTCTAACTGGAGGGGACGAAGCCTATACGCTGGAAGAATTTCAACATCTTGGACCGAAACTGAAAGCTGAGACACGTACACTGTGGTATGACTGGATGAGGCCCGCTCACACACAGCTCCACTGTGACTACCTGCAGCGGTTGGCAGAGCGCAAAGCCAGGAGCAAGAACAAGGTTCGGGCTGTGCAGCAGCTGGTACAGCATCTCAGGCTGATCAAATCTCCTGCAGAGACACAGAGAATGGACTTGAGGACACGGCGAGGGGGAGCGGTAAGCTGGGACGAAGTGAGAGAGTGGCATGGACATATATACACTACCAAATGTAAAATAGCTAGCTAGTGGGAAGCAGCCGCATAGCACAGGGAGATCAGCTCAGTGCTTTGTGACCACCTAGAGGGGTGGGATAGGGAGGGTGGGAGGGAGACACAAGAGGGAGGAGATATGGGGATATATGTATATGTATAGCTGATTCACTTTGTAATACAGCAGAAACTAACACACCATTGTAAAGCAATTATACTCCAATAAAGATGTTAAATATATATATATATATATATGAATGCCCCAAAGAAATCTCCTGCAGAAATTGAACGAATGCAGATTCCTAGGAACTGACATCACAGGCTTTCATAGAGACCATGTTTGCCAGTAAAGCCCCTGTAGAGGAAGGCTTTCTTTATGCTAAGTTTGAATTTGAATGCCGGGCCCGTGGTGCAGACATCTTAGGCTACCCACCTGTGGTTGCTGGAGGTAATGGGTCAAACACTCTGCACCATGTGAAGAACAATCAACGCATCGAGGATGGGGAAATGGTGCTGCTGGATGGAGGTTGTGAGTCTTCTTGCTATGTGAGTGACATCACTCGTACCTGGCCTGTCAATGGCAGGTTCACAGCACCTCAGGCAGAACTCTATGAAGCTGTTCTAGAAGTCCAGAGAGATTGTCTGACCGTCTGCTCCCCTGGAACAAGCTTGGATAACGTCTACAGCATGATGCTAACACTGATAGGACAGAAGCTTAAAGAGTTGGGGATCATGAAGAACATTAAGAAAAATAATGCCTTCAAGGCTGCTCGAAAATACTGCCCGCATCACGTTGGCCATTACCTCGGGATGGATGTCCACGACACCCCAGACGTGCCCCGCTCCCTCCCTCTGCAGCCTGGTATGGTAATCACAGTGGAGCCAGGTATTTATATTCCGGAGGATGACAAAGATGCCCCTGAGAGGTTCCGTGGTCTTGGTGTACGAATTGAGGATGATGTAGTGGTAACTGAGGACTCGCCTCTCATCGTTTCTGCAGATTGTCCCAAAGAGATGAATGACATCGAACAGATATGCAGTAGGGCCTCGACCTTCATTGCGACCCACATGCATATCAGGTTCAGGAGGGGTGGACGTTGGCCTCTGTGCACGTGTGCTTTCCGGGGGTCTCTGTGTGGACATTTATATACGTGTTCCAGTGGGGAGTGCAGCAGCTATATGAGTGTATGTAATTGTGTATGTGGTCTTTTCTGTTTTATGTAGCTAGAAAGCGGGGAAAATGAATTTTTGGATTGTATATTACTGCAACTTTAGTAACATTAATTCTGTAGAATTAATGACTCAGACAAGTTTAGTTTTAAGATGTAAAGAAAGATCTTGGTTACATATGTCCATGCATTCCAGCTAACACATGGATAAATTCTCTCCTTCTCTCCAGGTCCTTCCCCTTCTGCACTTTTCCTGAGATCCACCTAATATCATAAGATTTGGGGGTAATGCTTATATATTTGGAGCCAATCACCAAGGTCTTTGCCTACACTGAAAACCACCCATCAGTGATTGTGGGAGGCCAGTACGTACCTTCCATAACACCTGCCTACGTATCCAGGAGCCCACGTATCTACCAGAGCCACGTGAGCCCTCAGGGCATTGGTGTCCTACAGTCACACCATTCAGCCACAGTCCAGATTCCAGCAACACTAGCTATTGAACAAAACATCTTTGAGCCTTTCTTACTATTTGGTTGCCTGGGACCTGGAAGGTGTTTAGATTCTTGACAAGGAAGGAAATGAAAGAAAGAAAAGTATATCTGTGTCTGCTATAGATCCAGGCCGCCATCCATCTGTTCTCAATCTGAAGATGATTCCTTTCCCAGACATCCATGCTTTCTTTCTAGATTCTTAATGCATTGACCCTCAGAGCACGCCCTTGAAGCTGCTTCCCTGGCCAAGGGCAGATCCTCTACTTACCCTATTAAAGTCAGAGGAATGGCATCCAGTATTCAGAAAGACACCCTGGTTATCATTCTGTGATTTCCTCTAGTGCCGATAAAAACAAAATATGCAACCTACCCAGTACCTGTAAACACCCTGTGATCCTTTTCTTCCTTGGACGTTAGCACTAGAAAGACAATGGTAAAGACTCATGTTTCCCTCAACACAGCACTGGATGCAATTATATAAAACTCACTTTGCAAAGTGAAAAGGGCTAGACTACTGCAGATAGGTTATTTGGGAGCTTCTGTCATAAGGGGAAGCTTTAAGAACTAGTGTGTTCACTTCCTTTAAACCTGAATATGAGCCCAAGATGTATAAAACATGCTGATTGTTAGAACATAAATTTGAAAATTTTTAAGAGAATGTTTGCTTTAGGGAAGAACGGGCTAGGAGATTAATACTCCTTGCAGAAAGAGAAAAACAAATACAGTATGCTAACACATATATATATGGAATCTAAGGAAAAAAAAAAAAGAGGTTATGAAGAACCTAGGGGCAAGACGGGAATAAAGACACAGACCTACTAGAGAATGGACTTGAGGATATGGGGAGGGGGAAGGGTAAGCTGGGACGAAGTGAGAGAGTGGCATGGACATATATACACTACCAAACATAAAATAGATAGCTAGTGGGAAGCAGCCGCATAGCACAGGGAGATCAGCTCGGTGGTTTGTGACCACCTAGAGGGGTGGGATAGGGAGGGCAGGAGGGAGGGAGATGCAAGAGGGAAGAGATATGGGAACATATGTATATGTATAACTGATTCACTTTGTTATAAAGCAGAAACTAACACACCATTGTAAAGCAATTATACTCCAATAAAGATGTTAAAAAAAAAAACAAAACACTCCTTGCAGTGCTAGAGGTTTGCCCGTCTTGTCAGAGAAACCCACGGTACAGAGCCCAAAGCAGACAGGCAGTGACTTCATCAGGAGACAAAGATAATGCTAGCGACCAAAGTGATGCAAATTGTGTCCTGACAGCGCTCACCCGCAAATGCTCGGCTTTGCTCAGCAGCTGTGGGGATGCCTGGCTGCACAGCTGGAGTCATCATCCCTGCGCCCACCCCCCTCACCCCCCTCCAACTTCTCAGTCCTGGGCTTGTGACTTTCTAAGAGGGGACTGAAAAGAAACCCACAACTCTGGCTTCTCACTCCCTCGGCCTCTATGGCCTCAACAACCTTTCTCTGGAATTGGGTTTCCTTTGTTCACTTACAATCCTGGAATAAGGAATTTCCTCTTCTTCCTATAAATCATCTTCTGTAGTCTTCAACTTTCTAGCTAAAAGCTTAGGTGGCTCTTATGAACAGCAGCCTACTTGGACATGAAACAGACTTCTTCCGGCTGGATTCCTGACAAGTTCTATAGGTGTTGCAAGTCACACGTAGGACGACCGTTGTGGAATTCTTCTGGTGATTTACAGTCCCTGATCCAGGCATATTGTCCTTTGAGCCCCCGATTAACTGCAGCAGCTAACATTTGCATCAGACGATCAGGACCTTCAAGAAATGACACAGAGAACATCTCAGAACAGCGGTTTAGGGACTGTCTGATCTATTCAGGATTGGTTGAGCAGATAATTGTGCACAGTGCCGGAATCTTGTTCATTCTTAGCCTTACCACAGACATGCCACACATTTCCCTCCATGTTTCAGTATAATAAATACTTCATATATACACCAAGCTCTTCTAATGAAAACCTTAATTTTTAAAAACATGCTTCAAATGTTACATTGGAATTTTTCTCCCTGAATTGAAGAGATACAGCTGAAATATTAACAATAATATTAACAATAATCTAAAGGAAAGAAGTATATCTAGATGGCCTCTGCCACATACTTTTATGGTTTTACTTCAGGAATTGTTGTTTTTCTCTACAATGAAACTGGGACTGGGTTTTTTATTTGAAACACAGCAGTAGAAATAGAATAATAGCTCTCCTCTTCCCATAGTCATACCCAAGTTAGGACGATGCTTCTCATGGTGACTTAAAGTTCTCTTTGTGTGTCTTCTTTCAAAATATTGTTATCTTTTTTATTAATTTTTGTAAGGTCAGAAAAGGAAAACTCCTACTATAGACATTATATCTTAATTGGGTTTAAGATCCATAAAATAAGTTAAATCCCCAGATAAAGACATTGCAACTCATTAAAATAGAAAAATTGGGCTTTGTTATGTTTTTCAAAACAGACATAACCAACATCCTCCTTAGCTTTCTTAATAATAGAAAGATTGCAAATATGATGCATGAGTGCTGCCTTTCCCTGTTCTGTGTCCATGTCACATAAGTACAGCATAGTGGCTGTCACACCAGTTTCAGCTGTGACCTCAGAGTCCTTTGTAACACAGTGTTTCCAGTAACCGCTATCCATAAAACAAGAGTTGGGATTTGAGTGAGACTCTGTCTACCATCCCTCAACTGGCATATGATCAATGATAAGGTAACTTATATGTGTGTGTATGTTAGAAACTAAGTGAGGGCCCAGGATGGTGGCCCAAGAGGTTTCCAAGCAACCTCTTGCTTGGAAGAGGTTTTTACAGTGTGTTTTTTTTGTTTTGTTTTGTTTTGTTTAACTTTAGTTTCCTGAAGTGGGATCTGTATCCCAAAACTTAAGCTGATAGGGTTAAGTTTTAAGCCTGGACAAATATACTTCCAGCTGAAGTGTTTACTAATCCTAATATGAGAAGGTGAATACATCATTAAACCCTAATTGTAGAGCAGAATTCCACTGTCACAAAGCACATGTGTCTTCCTGGCTCCTCTCACCTCTGCCTATGTGTCACTGGGGAACTTGGGGTAAGCAACAGTATTATGCAGATCAGGGGTCCCCACTGAAACCAAGGCCTCTTGGGGTGTGCTTCATGAGAAGCTGAGAGAACTGCAGTCTTTGTGAGCATTTCTTAATGCTTTGTATGACTTTTGTGCAATTATGTAAGTTCAATTTGGACAAAATGCTGTTACTTTTTAAGGCCCTATTGACTGAAAGTAGATATGTCATTCCCCAACAAGGGAAGACCATTTGTTACTGTCATTTTAAAAATAAACTATAAAACAATGTAAAAAATTAAATAAATACTTCCTGAAGAATAAAATAATAAATGAAGTAATAAATAGACCATAGCACACCAGAGGTTCATACCACTTCCCTGAGTGTCTCCAAGTGCATTTTACTCTTTCCATTTGGACTGTGCAGACAAATCATTACCCAGTGAATTTAGTTTCTTGTAAGCACTGAAAGCATAACCTCATCTGCCCCTTGAGTCACAGGCCAGGAATTCTGTCACAGGGATGAATGTCCAGGATTTCCCTGAAGACTTAGCCCTGGTGGAAACAGTAAGTTGTTTTTCCAAAACAAATAATTCCCAACAGCAACATTTATTTCATTTATTTTTATTTGAAATTTTACAGAAGGAAGCCAAAGTTACCGTTAGAGGTTCATGTTAGATTTTTTCGGTCCAAGATCTTGAGTTAAATAAATCCTCTCCAGAAAGGTTGCCAGATTGGTATGTTTTAGGATAGTTGGGGGAAAATTGCTCCGGCAATTCTATAAGAAACAAAGAACAAACAACGCTAAAGGGAACTACAATAAATAAAGGGAGTGGTTATGTCCATGTGGTAGTATTCAAGTGATTTTTTATTATCTATTAATTCTAAAATTGATATATATTATTAGGATAATCATGAAAAACATTTATTTCTTCCTGCTCTCCCATTCCCAAACTGCTCCTCCTCCTAGTCTTCCCAGTTTGGTGAGTAGGACCATGGGCCACACACTCTCTATTTTTTTTTTAATTTTTTTTTAACATTTTTATTGGAGTATAATTGCTTTACAATGGTGTGTTAGTTTCTACTTTATAACAAAGTGAATCAGTTATTCATATACATATATTCCCATACCTCTTCCCTCTTGCGTCTCCCTCCCTTCTAGCTGGTCACAAAGCACCGAGTTGATCTCCCTGTGCTATGCAACTGCTTCCGACTAGCTATCTATTTTACATTTGGTACTGTATATATGTCCATATATACACTACCACTCTCTGACTTTGTCCCAGCTTACCCTTCCACCTCCCCGTGTCCTCAAGTCCATTCTCTAGTAGGTCTGTGTCTTTATTCTCATCTTGCCCCTAGGTTCTTCATGATCACTTTTTTTTTTTTAGATTTTAGATTTTTTAGATTCCATATATATGTGTTAACATACGGTATTTGTTTTTCTCTTTCGGACTTACTTCACTCTGTATGACAGACTCTAGGTCCATCCACCTCACTACAAATAACTCAATTTCGTTTCTTTTTATGGCTGAGTAATATTCCATCATATACATGTGTCACATCTCCTTTATCCATTCATCTGTCAATGGACACCTAGGTTGCTTCCATGTCCTGGCTATTGTAAATAGAGCTGCAATGAACATTGTGGTACATGACTCTTTTTGAATTATGGTTTTCTCAGTGTATATGCCCAGTAGTGGGATTGCTGGGTCATATGGTAGTTCTAGTTTTAGTTTTTTAAGGAACCTCCATAATGTTCTCCATAGTGGCTGTATCAATTTACATTCCCACTAACAGTGTATGAGGGTTCCCTTTTCTCCACATCCTCTCCAGCATTTATTGTTTCTAGATTTTTTGATGATGGCCATTCTGATTGGTGTGAGGTGATACCTCATTGTAGTTTTGATTTGGTTTTCTCTAATGATTAATGATGTTGAGCATTCTTTCATGTGTCTGTTGGCAATCTGTATATCTTCTTTGGAGAAATGTCTATTTAGGTCTTCTGCCTATTTTTGGATTGGGTTATTTGTTTTTTTGATATTGAGCTGCATGAGCTGATTGTAAATTTTGGAGATTAATCCTTTGTCAGTTTCTTCATTTGCAAATATTTTCTCCCATTCTGAGGGTTGTCTTTTCATCTTGTTTATGGTTTCCTTTGCTGTGCAAAGTTTTTAAATTTCATTAGCTCCCATTTGTTTATTTTTGTTTTTATGTCCATTTCTCTAGGAGGTGGGTCAAAACGGATCTTGCTGTGATTTATGTCATAGAGTGTTCTGCCTATGTTTTCCTCTAAGAGTTTGATAGTGTCTGGCCTTACATTTAGGTCTTTAATCCATTTTGAGTTTATTTTTGTGTATGGTGTTAGGGAGTGTTCTAATTTCATTCTTTTACATGTAGCTGTCCAGTTTTCCCAGCACCACTTACTGAAGAGACTGTCTTTTCTCCATTGTATATTCTTGCCTCCTTTATCAAAGATAAGGTGACTGTATGTGCGTGGGTTTATCTCTGGGCTTTCTATCCTGTTCCATTGATCTATATTTCTGTTTTTGTGCCAGTACCGTACTGTCTTAATTACTGTAGCTTAGTAGTATAGTCTGAATTCCGGGAGCCTGATTCCTCCAGCTCTGTTTTTCTTTCTCAAGATTGCTTTGGCTACTCAGGGTCTTTTGTGTTTCCATACAAATTGTGAAATTTTTTTGCAAGGATTCTTCAGTATACTCAAATCAATCAATATGATACACCATATTAACAAATTGAAGGAGAAAAACCATATGATCATCTCAATAGATGCAGAGAAAACTTTCAACAAAATTCAACACCCATTTATGATAAAAACTCTCCAGAAAGTAGGCATACAGGGAACTTACCTCAACATAATAAAGGCCATATATGACAAACCCACAGCCAACATCATCCTCAGTGGTGAAAAACTGAAACCATTTTCACTAAGATGAGGAACAAGACAAGGTTGCTCACTCTCACCACTATTATTCAACATAGTTTTGGAAGTTTTAGCCACAGCAATCAGAGAAGAAAAAGAAATAAAAAGAATCCAAATCAGAAAAGAAGAAGTAAAGCTGTCACTGTTTGCAGATGCCATGATTACTATACATAAAGAATCCTGAAGATGCTCCCAGAAAACTACTAGAGCTAATCAATGAATTTGGTAACGTAGCAGGATACAAAATTAATGCACAGAAATCTCTTGCATTCCTATACACTAATGATGAAAAATCTGAAAGTGAAATTAAGAAAACACTCCTATTTATCACTGCAACAAAAAGAATAAAATACCTAGGAATAAACCTACCTAAGGAGACAAAAGACCTGTATGCAGAAAATTACAAGACACTGATGAAAGAAATTAAAGATGAGGGCTTCCCTGGTGGCGCAGTGGTTGAGAGTCTGCCTGCCAATGCAGGGGACACGGGTTCGAGCCCTGGTCTGGGAAGATCCCACATGCCGCGGAGCAACTAGGCCCATGAGCCACAATTGCTGAGCCTGCGTGTCTGGAGCCTGTGCTCCGCAACAAGAGAGGCTGTGGTAGTGAGAGGCCCGTGCACCGCGATGAAGAGTGGCCCCCACTTGCCGCAACTGGAGAAAGCCCTCGCACAGAAACGAAGACCCAACACAGCCATAAATAAATAAATAAAATTTAAAAAAAAAAAAAAAAGAAAGAAATTAAAGATGATACAAATAGATGGAGAGATATAACATGTTCTTGGATTGGAAGAATCAACATTGTGAAAATGACTATACTACTCAAAGCAATCTACAGATTCAATGCAATCCCTATCAAACTACCACTGGCATTTTTCACAGAGCTAGCACACACTCTCTTAAGACCAAAACCTGGGATGATCTTAGTTTCTTCACTTTGCCTCATCTTCCACAGCCAATGGAGCACTGCTTACTGATCTTATTGGTATTTGCCTTCATCAGCTTGGGCTGCTATAACAAAGTACCGTATGCTAGATGTTAAAGCAGACATTTATTTCTCAAAATTCTGGAGACTGGGAAGGCCAAGATCAAGGTATCAGCAAATTCGGTTCCTGGTGAGAACCTACTTTCTGGCTTGTGCAGCCACCGTCTTGCTGTGTCTTCACATGGCAGAGAGAGAGAAGGAGCTCTACTCTCTCTTCCTCTTCTTTTTTTAATTAATTGAAACATAGTTGATTTACAATGTTGTGTTAATTTCTGCTGTACAGCAAAGTGATTCAGATTATATATACATACATATTTTTTCATATTTTTTCCCATTATGGCTTATCACAGGATATTGAATATAGTTCCCTGTGCTGTACAGTAAGACCTTGTTTCTCTTCTCCTTCTTATGAGAACACCAGTTCCCTCATGGGGACCACACCTTCATAACCTCATCTCAACCTAATCATAGCTCAAAGGCCCCACCTCCTAATATCATCACATTGGAGGTTAGGGCTTCAGCATGTGAATTTGGGCAGAGGGGACATTCAGTCCCTAACACTACCTAGCAAATCATTCCAAAACTTAGTGCCTCAAAGCAGTTATTATGAATTCTCTTGGTTCTGTGGTTTAACAGGGATCAGTTGAGTAGTCCACATTGGGGGTCATTCATGCAGTTGTAGTCATGTGTCAGCTGGATGTCCAAGATGTCTGGACGTTCACATGGTGACAGCTAATGACAGCTACCAGCTGGGAGCTCAGCTGGGGCTGTCAACCAAAGTGACTATGAGTAGATTTTCCATGTGGCTGGAGCTTCTCCAGGCATGGCAGCTGGATTCCAAGACAGACTGACCCAAGAGTAAGCATTCCAAAAGGCCCAGGTGACAGTTATGTGACCACTGTATTACCTGTACCTTGGTAATTAGATACAGAATCTTGATGAGATTCAGCTCCTGTCTTTTGGTAAGAATATTTCTTGGGTGGTGCTGTGTACTTCCAGTGGAAAGGATATAATTCCTGGTTGTTTGTCTTTTTATAATAACAGTCATTGATGATCAAATGTCTAGATAAAGTAATTCATCAGGAGTTCAAATCTGCACTTTTCAAAGATCATTCTGGCTATAGCATAAGTTATCTTAAAAAAGGAATAAATGTCACATTTATGTACAGCTTCATGAGGATGGCAATCAGAGTCAAGTCATAATTATATGAAGATTTTTTGGGTACTTCATGCTGGTTTGATCATTTTAATAGTCTAAAAATAAGTTCAAAGGGGAGTGGAAAAGAAAGGAATAAATTGTTTTGGCATACTCTTTCACTGATACTGATCAGTTATTTCAAAAAAGATCCTCATTTTTTTTTTTTAATTTTCTAATTAAAACATCAGCCCTTAAAGGTTAACAAACAATTTATTCACCCCCACAGCCAGGATGGATAACTGTAACCTGAAACATTGGGTTTCCTCAAATGCTTACTTTTTCTTTCCTTTCTCCTCTTTTTTTTCTTCTCTCTTTTCTTTCTCTACTTCCCACCTCCCTCCTCCACCCCACCTTGATTTCTCACTTTTTTTCTCAGGCAAGGAAATATCTTGAGCTTTTTTTATTTTTTTTTTAAAGGCAGCCAATCACAAATGTAACAAAATTATAAACACTGTGGTAAAAGCTGCTTTCCTCCAGGAGTTTCCCGAACTGAGGAGTAGGTACCCCACTGTAGTAGCCACGGTCAGATGTTTTCCCGGAAGGTCCGAAGGCGTTTCAGCAAGAAATCAAACCCTATCTGCATCCCTTGAGAGGAAGCAGAGCAGAGGAGAGGATAGAACACAGGCTTTGGAGCCCGATAAACCTTGACTGCGTGGATTCCCAGCTCCACCACAAAGCGCGTCATGGCTGTTACAGTTCCAAGAGGAGATATGCTTCTCAAGCTTTAATGAGCCTTCCAAACACCTGTGGATTTTGTTAGAATGCAGAATCCAAGGCAGTAGTCTTGGAGTCAGGCCTGAGATTCTGCGTTTCTGACAAGCTCCCAAGTGATACCTATGCTCCTAGACTGTGCACCACAGGGGCCAGTGTTTCTGCCCTGAAAGAAAGGCAATCCTGCGTGTTTGCTCTGTGGAACAGGATTCCCCCCACTGGGTCCCGAGCACATCAAGTGACATTGTCACAGCCTTCGTGACCCACACTAGTGGGAAATGTCTCCCACATAACTTTGTAATAAGCAGTAACACTTACCCCTTGACCACAGGGTATGGATGGCAACTTACTCCAAGTAACGCTGTGTGTGAAGAAGACCGGGCACTGCCCTTTCGCAAAGAGAAGACAGCAAGAGGGTTTGGAAGCCCACCAAGAAGCAATACTCTTGTCTCTGTCCAAGAGAAGCCAAGATTTTACCACAGGGCTGAAGTCTGGGTGGCCCTTTGGGTTTCCAGTCTGCACACAAAAAACGACATTATGATCATTAGTCTCCACAACATGCTTTCAAGGGAGGCATTATTAGACCCATGTTATAGGTGGAGAAACTACAGACATGGGGAAGTTATTTTTCCCATCCAAGGCCACCCAAAGTGTCAGGGATGAAAATGAGGTCAAGAACCAAAAACCATGGGCTAGCTGTCCTCAGCATAAGCCATGAGACATTTTCTGCAAGGAATATTTAGGCCCTCGTTAAAAAGTCTATATTAAAAGTGAGGGGTAGAAAAGCACAAAAGAGCTCTAGATAAAATATTTTGTTGTTATAATCTGTTATGATTTTGAATGTATTCGTCGCCACAAATGTTTTTCACAATCACCATTTCTCGAATGTCTTTTATTATTATGTCTGTGTGACTTTGGACATGTTACTTAATCTCTCTGTGCCTCCATTTCCTCACCTGTGGAAAATTGGGATAATAATTTCCTCCCCTGTGAAAAATTGGGATCTTGCCGAGAATGAAATGAGAGCAAGCATGTAAGGAACTTTAGCAGAGTCTGTTTTGTGGTAGGTATCATGTAAGTGTTACTTATTCCTACACAGATAGTGCGACACATCTCCTCAACAATAACACAAGTTTGCCTGTGGTGGGAGCCATGAGATTCACTGTTCTCTGTTCTCCATGATGCTGGAGTGGTAGTAAACTTGGAGTAGGCTTTAAAAAGTAATTTTCTGTCTGAATCCCAAAGGACAAGGGTTTCTCTATGTGACTCAATTCCCTTCCCAAGTTTCATATTGTGCAGACATACCCCTCTAACTTTCCCAGAATAAATATTTGTCATTATATACATGAGATGCCCAGTTTCTAAGAATGTTTTTGTTATCATGATTTCCTCATATTTTATAACCTTCAAAGTGATTTCACAAACATCATCTCACTGAAAACTTATAGCAATTCTATGAAGAAGACAAAATCTTAATGTGTCCATTTTATGGATGGGGAAACTGAGACACTCTGAAGTAAAGTAACTCCCTCCAGGTCATATTGATTAATAGTAATAATACTAGTTACTAATACTAACATTTCTGAAAACTCAATATCAGGTTAAACACATGAAAATGCTGATATTCTACCTCTTTAAAGCTACAAAATAGTAATTTCATATTGTCCTACATAAATGTTAAGTGTATCTGTCATTAATCCTCATATCAACTCTATAAGGTAAGAGCAAATCCCCATTTTATCGACAAGGGGAGTGAAGATTTAGAGATAAAAACATTTGCCCAGGAATTCCCTGGCAGTCCAGTGGTTAAGACTCCACGCTGCCAACACACAGGGCACGGGTTCAATCCCTGGTCTGGGAACTAAGATCCCACATACCCTGTGGTGCAGCCAAAAGATAAATTAAAAAAAAAAAAAGACATTTGCCCAAGGTCAAACAGTGGAGCCAGGATTCAAACCCAGGCCGGTATGACTCAAAGCCCAAACTTTTTTTTTTTTTTTTTTTTTTTTTTAATTTATGCCTGTGTTGGGTCTTCGTTTCTGTGCAAGGGCTTTCTCTAGTTGCGGCAAGTGGGGGCCACTCTTCATCGCGGTGCACGGGCCTCTCACTATCGCGGCCTCTCTTGTTGCGGCGCACAGGCTCCAGATGCACAGGCTCAGTAATTGTGGCTCACGGGCCCAGTTGCTCCGCGGCATGTGGGATCGTCCCAGACCAGGGCTCGAACCCATGTCCCCTGCATTGGCAGGCAGATTCTCAACCACTGCACCACCAGGGAAGCCCCCTCAAAGCCCAAACTATTAACAACTCCACCATATGGCCTAGGAAATGGCAGAGCTTGATGACTCTATTGATGCAACATTTTTAGTATTAAAAACATAACATGTTTATACTCACTCTCCATAACAACCACATAAGGGAGAAAAGATCACCCCCATATTGAAAATGAGAAAGCTGAGATTCAGAAAGTTTTATGGCTTGGTCAAAGTCACATAGCCCTTAAGGCCCTTTTAAAATTGCCAGAGCCCAGATGCCTCTGCAACCAATTGAATCACAACCTCTTGAGGTGGAACACAGGTATGGATAGTTTTTGAAACTCCCCAGGTGACCCCCATGTGCAGACAAGCCTGGGAACCACTATACTACGCTCCAACCCTTCCCACCCCGCCTGCTTCCTCTTCTACTCTACGGCACCTACAGGCAGATAAAATCTGGCCCTGAGGGTTCTGCTGTTAGTTTAACCCCACGGCGGTGATCTTAACTGTGTTTTATACAGCGTGATTGCCTATTTCCCAGACACACATTCTGCAGAGAGCTCCCAGCAGCAACTAAACCAAGCCACAGCAATGGGCCAATCTGAGTATCTTCCCACTGACAACAGTCAGCTGTCACTGAGGCTACAATGGACAACGGTTCATCGAGGGAGGCCCTCCACCCTCCTGAGTGTTTAGCTTTGGTCTCAATAGGTACCCTGAATGGAGACAGCTGAGCATCAGTGGAGTCTGGCTGGGGAGCAAGGATGAGGCTCTGGCCAGCCCTGCGGAGTGGGGCAGCCCTCCACTTTCTCCATCACTCGCATTCACCATATGCAGGGTCAGGGCCACGCTACTGGATGTAAGTGGGGGAGGCATGTATTGCCTCCCACTGGGTCCAGTCACCACCAGTTCAGAATACTTCATCTGTCCGGACTTCGCTTATTGTCAAAAATATGCTTCTTTGATTCCTGCAAGCCAAACCCATGGAAAAATAACAGAAACCAAATGCCAGGGACATGGTGCCAAGGCAAACACATGTGAGCCCTGAAATAACAGGAGATACTGTGGTCACGTCTGACCTTCTGAACTGTGCTATGGGTTGAAGCAAAAACAGCTCTTGCTGCTGCTTACGGGGTGCGTGGTAATACCAGTTTATTTGTAGTGCGAAAGAACCTGGATTTAGAGAGATTGCCTTTTGAAACTTGGACTCGGCCAAGGGGCCAGAAATAATATCATTTTGAGGAATGACTTTTTTTAAAAGAAGACCACTTCACCTCTGTAATCAACATAAGCCCAGAATCTCCTGATTTTTATCTGTCAAATGATTAATATCTAAGACTCCTAGAGCTTCTACAAATGTTTCTCTTCTCATTATAGCAATATTTTGGTGCAGGCTAACGTAGAAGCAGGAATGCAAGTTCACTTGTTGATTTCAGCAGCCTGCAAGAGATAAATGTGGAAGGGCCCAGATGGAAAAGTAAAATGATGACTCAGGGTCAAAAGTGAATACACAGAAGGCTCCTGGATTCCACACTAACCAGTTCGGGCCCCAGTAGTAAGGCCTGCTAGGGGGCTGCCAATACTTGCATTCCCAGTAGCTATATTCTGGGCACACAAAACAAGTTACTGGGAGGAATTTGCTGGACATTAACATTACCAAGAAAAGACCACAAGTTACAGAGTTCACGCAAATGAAGACTGGTTCCCATGGAAGAGATTAAAACGATCGCCAAGCTTGCCTAAATATGAAATACACATTCTCATATAGTTTTTCGGGTAATATTCTCTTCCTTTAGTTACATCATTTGCTGCATATCCAGAAGATGTGTGTCTTAAAGAGAAAGAAAAATACATGGTAAAACTAGCTTTATTCTAATTATTGTGAGGGGAAATACCCTATAAAAGAAGTAATACTACAAATAATTTGCAGTGCTTACTATGTGTTCAGGTACACGGTAAAACTTAACTACTTTTCTTGTTAATATATTTAATCCTCACAAACAGTGATTGCCAGAAGTTCTATTTTTATTTTAATGGAGTTATATTTATCAATCTTATCATCTATTCCTTCTCTTGTTTTAGGGATCAAAAAGTCAAAACATTGTTTAAGAATTTAAAACTCCCCCAAATCATAAAAATATTTATCCTGTATTTTCTTCTACAAAGTTCCAATACTCAATTGTCATATTTAGGTTTATAATTTATTGGGATTTTTTTTTTTTTTTTTTTTTTGGCTGCATTGGGTCTTCGTTGCTGTGCGCAGGTTTTCTCTAGTTGCGGTGAGCGGGGGCTACTCTTGGTTGCGGTGTGTGGGCTCCTCATTGTGGTGGCTTCTCTTGTTGCAGAGCATGGCCTCTAGGTGCATGGGCTTCAGTAGTTGTGACACACTGGCTCAGTATTTGTGGCTCACGGGCTTAGTTGCTCCGTGGCATGTGGGATCTTCCCGGACCAGGGCTCAAACCCATGTCCCCTGCATTGGCAGGCAGACTCTTAACCACCATGCCACCAGGGAAGTCCCCTATCAGGAATTTATTTTGGATGAAGATGTGCGGTAGGAATCAAATATATTTTCTTCCAAATGGATAACCAATTTTCCTAGTATCACTCATCCCCAGTACCACCATCCTTTCCACATCAGTAATGTCACATTCCTCATATGTCAAGTTTACATATCTTGTGTGGGTTGGCTTCTGGGCTTCGTTCTGTCTATTCCTGTCATGACACCACACAATCTTAATTACTACAGCTTTATAGTAAGTTTATATCTGGCAGAAGAATTACAACACCCTCCCCACCCATCTTGTCTATTCTTTTTTGATACTGAACTTTGCCCTTTTCTTTCAATTTTAGGAACACTCGGTTAAGTTTCAGGAAAAACTCTGTTGAGGTTTTTGCTGTAATCTGCAAGTTAATTTGGAAAAATTGGTATCTTCTTGATACTGTCCTTCCATCAATGAACATGGTATGTTTCTCCATTCTGTTGCCTTTTTTTTTTCTATTGACAGAAAGGGTCTTTGTCTTATCCCTGATTTTAAAGAAAAAGATTTTAACATGTCATCCTTAAAAATGTTTGCTGTAGGTTTTTAGTAGATTCCCTTATTAATTGAGCAAGTTTCCTTCTATTCCTATTTGCCTAATTGTTGGCTGACCGTTTTAAATCATGAATAGGTATTGAATTCTATCACACACTGTTGAGACAATCACATGTTTTTCTCCTTTCATCTTCTTAATGTCAACTCATCTTTGCATTCCTATGATAAATCCAACTTTATTTTAATATGTCCATTAATATTCTAGTATTTTGCTTACTTAGGCACATGTATTTATAAATATGGCTGGTTTATAATCTTCCTTTCTTATACTCTCTTTGTCTGAGTTGGAAAATGTTCCCTTCCCTTCTATTCTTTGATAAAATTGTCATCAGCATGCAGTTATCTGTTCCTTGAGTGATTAGCCAAACTCTTCTGGTCCTATGGAGGGTTAAGGGGTTAACTTTTAACAACTGATTCCGTTTCTCTAGTGGTGAAGTTCGTACTCTTGTTTCAATTTCTTCTTGAGATAGTGTTGATGTCATACTTTTTTAAGACGGTGATCATTTCTATCTTTTCAAATTTATGGGCCTATATCTTCTTTTTATCTTTATGATGTCTGTAGTTATGACTCCTTTTTCATTTCTAATATTGTTTGTGAATGCTGTCTTTCTTTTTTTAAAGTTTTGATAAATTAGTTTTATTTCAAAGCATCAATTGGAGTGGACACTGTGCTCCACCCAGATTCGCTAGCGTCCTGTCACCTCTCTTCCAGATTCAGAGTGGTTTTACTTCCGATGGCTAGCTTAAAACTCTTCTTCAGAGGACTGTCCTCAGGCTACTGGACCCACTTTGCCCACCTATGCAGAACGACAAAAATGTCTGGGAATTCACATCCACTCCAATTAACCCTTAGCCAATAACTGACAGCTATGGGGATATGGAAACCCTCCTCATACAACCAAGAGGAACAGCTCTGAAGTATAATACATACTTCAGAAGCCCACTGTGGGATCAGGCTGAAGCTCTTTTCTGTGGGACCTGGCCTGAGATTGTACCTTGCTTAGCTTCTTTTCCCCAACTGGG
Organism: Balaenoptera acutorostrata; assembly: GCF_949987535.1. NCBI lineage: Eukaryota > Metazoa > Chordata > Mammalia > Artiodactyla > Balaenopteridae > Balaenoptera > Balaenoptera acutorostrata. The sequence continues at coordinate 32,010,629 of NC_080072.1, read as the reverse complement.
CTTCACTACCCCCTCACATGCTTCTCTAGTTGCATTTCTGTAGTTGATCAAGGACACACTCATCTTCATCTCTAAGTTTGTTTTGGAGGCACACAATAAGACAGCAGTTTTATTTTTTCAATTCTCTATATTGTGTTTTGTTTTCTGTGACTTTCATTAATGCATTTCATCTTTATTATTTTCTTTTTTCTGTTACTTTTGGTATAACTTATTTTCTTGAATGGATGGTTAACTCCTTCATTATTAGTCTCCTTTTTCTAATATTATCATTTAAGGCTATAAATTTTACTCTAAGTACTCCTTTAGCTACCTCCCACAAGTTTTCATACATTGCATTTTCATTATTTTTTAGGTGTAAATGTTTCCTCATTTTCATGCTTATTTCCTCTTTGTGATAATCATTAGTGCTGGTCACTGACACATCCAGTTCTCCTCTTTTGGTCAGGTCCCCATCCCAAAGTCAGCCATGGCAATAGATGTGCTTTGGCCAACATAAGATGAGTGGAAGTGATGTGTGTAATTTGGGGGCAGAAAACTTTAAAAGCCACATACTCTTCCCTCCACCACTGCAACTAGTTGCCAAGTTGCAGAAGTTCCATCAGCTTGGGTCTCAGAGGGAGGAAAACTGGGAATGGAGCTCCCAACTGACTTACACTAGAAATACACCATATATGGGAAATAAACTTCCATTGCTTTAAGATCTTGAGATATTTTAGGTCTGTGCACTATTGCAGCATAATTTACACTAATCTGACTGTTGCATCTACCATAGTCTGTAGAAATGCTTTTCCTTCTCTATTTCTAATCTTCAACTGTATAGAGTAGTTCCAGGTATTCTTTTCAAGTTTATATTTTATTGGAGGGTGGTCAGAGAATATATCCTATATATTACTAAGTCTTTAGTATTTGATGAGATTTCCTTTGTGGGCTAGCAAGCAGTTATTGAGTCATATATGTGTAGACTAGATTAAGCTAATTAATTGGGTTATTCAAGCCTTCATTCTCTTTACTAATTTTTGACTTTTTCATCTATCAATTACTAAAAGATGTTTTTAAAAACCTACTACATACAGGTTTTCAAATGTTTCTTTATAAGGCAATTGATTTGTGCATTAAATATATTTGAGGCCGTATTATTAAGTACATACAAGGGGTGAACTGTTTTTGTTTGATTATGAAATGAACTTCTTTATCTCGAATAATGCATTTTGTCTTAAAATCTACTTGTCAGAATGGTTGCTTCTGCCAAGGGCTCTGAAGTTATCCCTGCCTGGGATATCACTGGGTTGAGGGCACTTTTTATAATGATTTCTAAGCTGGGCAGGTGTGGCAGGCCATTCTAGGATCACACACATTGATAAATTCAAGTTCTAACCCCATGTGAGATAGGCCTCTCTTCCTTGTCATCTTGCTGTATTGAGGTTAGATTTTTTTCTAGTCTCCAGTTAGTGATGGTATAACTCTCCAACAGTTCCATCTTTAGGAAGGGGGATAAGTTCTACCTCTTCAGCTCAGGCAGGCCCACCACAGCCCCGTCTCCCATCCCTATATGTAGCCGAAACATCAGCCCATAATCTTTCTCCTTTCGTTTTCATAGCCCCCACCCTTTTTTTTTTTTTTTTTTTTTTTTTGCCCCTGGGGACTTTACTTACTGCAACTAGCACTTTTAAAAGCAGTTTTCCGTTAGGAGGATTTTAGGTTATCTAGTACCAGCAGCACCAGATGTTGTCTCAATTATATTTTATAACTGTGTGTCACTAACACTTTTGCCTATCTAAGGTCAGTGGGCTGAAAGCAAGATTTGTGATAGGATGGAGAAAAGAGCATAATGTTCCTGTTCTTTGGAGGATTTTTTATTTTACCAACTCTGAACAAGAGGATGGTAATCACCCTCACACCCTAATTTTTTTCTCTTTGTTTTATGTTTCCCTGTCCCTCTGTTTTTCCCTGGAGGCAATATCAGGAATAGGAGATTCAGGGAACTTAGAAGGGTAATCAGTGAAAGAACACCGCTGATGATAATAACAGAATTAATAATGAATTGACATTTATTAACATTTAAATAAGCCAGACCTGAGCAAATGCTTTACACGTGTTCTCTCATTGAAACCTGGAAACCCTATGAGCAACTGGACCTTAGGATGCTAAGCGACTTGCTCAGGTCCCCACACCTAAGAAGTGGTTGAGATCCCAACCTTAGTCATCCGAAGCTAGAGCCTGCAAAGGCCTGCACTCTCCCTCCAACATTCCAATTTGAATGTTGAAATTGCTATTCTTTACTTAACACCCCTTCATCTCCTTCCCCCAGCACAACATCTCCTTAACCTTTTCATCCCTTCTCATGTTAGAATGGCAAAGGAATATTATTCAAATATAGATTTCTGGAGGATAACTCCTGACTGTGCAGCAAGACCCAGCTCAGGTGACACCTCCCCCAGGAGGTGTCCGTGGTTGCCTGCAGGGTAGTTTAGTGACCTTCCCAGGGTTCCTGTAAGCACGCTGAACCACAATTATTTCATTCTATGAGTCTCTCCTCCTACTGGTCTATGAGCTTCCTGATTGTCAGGACAGTCTCCTGTTCCTTTCTGTATCTCAAGCACGTAGCACAGGTCCTGGCACATAGGGGACACTTGGTAAACATTTGACGTGTGAATGAATGAATGAACGAATGATTGGAAATGGTTTTTCATGGAGATCAGGACCTCAGCTAAATATATTTCCAAGGATGTGGATGTTTCTTTCTTATTCTTTGCAAATATCTTTTTTTTTTTTTTTTTTTTTTTTTTTTTTAGCCATGCCATGAGGCATTCAGGATCTTCGTTCCCCAAGCAGGGATCAAACCTGTGCCCCCTGCATTGAGAGCTTGGAGTCTTAACCACTGGACCACCAGAGAAGTCCCTCTTTCTTATTCTTAAAAAAATTTATTCTCCTCATGTCTTGAAAACATGCAACAATCTCTCTAGAGATGCATATTTTTCTGATTTATATGTTAAGTCTGTTTCAGAATCGCTAAGGTGTCACAGAACAAGTATGGATGCACCTAGGGTCTATGACCTTACTCAGCGCAGTGTTGTGCTGGGCCTGGGGAGGTCTGCTGCCTCCTGGCTTCAGTCTAACTGTGAGTCTTCCGTCCAGTTCTGAGGAACATTCTGTTTTGCCCTGTGCCCAAGCATTGCTCTCCCCTGTTGTGACAGCACGACGACCAGAAGGTGCTTCCTCTGTGGGTGGCCACTCTGGGAAACCCTGGGAGTTTTTGCAAACTGATGCACTTATCCTGAAAGCAGCATTTTGGCATCTTTTTTTTTTTTTTTTTTTTTTTTTATTATAATTTTTTTTTTTCCCTACTTTATTTATTTATTTATTTATTTTTGGCTGTGTTGGGTCCTCGGTTCGTGCGAGGGCTTTCTGCAGTTGCGGCAAGCGGGGGCCACTCTTCATTGCGGTGCGGGGACCGCTCTTCATCGCGGTGCGCGGGCCTCTCACCATCGCGGCCCCCCCCGTTGCGGGGCACAGGCTCCAGACGCGCAGGCTCAGCAGCTGTGGCTCACGGGCCCAGCCGCTCCGCGGCATGTGGGATCTTCCCAGACCAGGGCTCGAACCCGTGTCCCCTGCATTAGCAGGCAGACTCTCAACCACTGCGCCACCAGGGAAGCCCTTGGCATCTTTTTATTCTCTTTGTTCCAAAATACGACTTTCACGTGGATGCCCTTCTTTAACAAATGTAACAAACCCAGGCACAGGTATAAATTCAACTGCCCATGGCTGACCCTGTAGGCAACTTCATTTCCCACTCATTAAAGGTGATGAACCATCTTGCTTTCTCAGAAATAGCATTAGATGTCTCAGTCAGCCGACTCTTATTAAACCATGCCAAGCTTCACGTGCCAAAGCTTGACTGGAACTGTTCCTCGTCTGAAAAAAAGAAAAACCACGTATACTCAGGAACAAGTTCTTTTTAATTGGCCCCAGATGGGATGTGTTAGTATCCCTCCTCTCGTTCCATAATAAATCCTTGTAATTAAATATCAAATACTTATTACTCTTGTGCACGCAGGAGCCAGAAGAAGCTTTTCTCAGCATAGGAAAGTGAGGGGTGGGAGCCGAGAAGATAGAGATGAGCAAAGTGGTAGTTTTTTCGCACTTAGGTGAAGTAGAAAGGCTACAGTCGAGGTGAGCACAGCAGGGCTTGTCTGAGGAAACTCACTGATCTTAGGCTTCTTCTCCGTTGGTTGATCAGAAAAAAGGAAGCTGCATGGTTAAGAGCATGGGTCTCAGTCAGACAGACCTTGGTTTGAACCCTATCTCTGCCATGCAGTAGCTGTGTGATGCTAGGCAAATTGCCTAACCTCTCTGAACTTCAGTTTGCTCATGAATAGAATGAAAATAATTCTTCCTACATCACAAGGTTGTTATGAACATTAAATGAGAAATCTGTTAAGCCATAGGCACAGTATCTGGAACATAGTAAGTAACTATAATTAGTCATCCCATGCAATAAGAGCTATTGTTGTTATTGTTTACAGAAAACAGAACTAGTCCCATATAGAGAGGCGATGGACGATGTGAAGTTGTGCTAGGGAGTCCACAGACCAAAACAGTTTCTCATCCATGATCTTATCGTGATGCCTGTCCCTCCCCACTAAAAAGCCACCACCTGAGGGCCTTTTGGAGACATGTCTTTGACTGCATTAAGAAATTACGATACCAAGGCAGGCAGACAAAGCAAGAGCTATCTTACACATTATCAAGGATTTGTTAAGGGGACCAAAACCCATTAAACTGCCAGGGTCGCATTGGAGAAAACCAGCTGCTGAGAGACCCAGACAGAGGACAGGTAAGGTTCCATGAGGGAAAAGGGCCAGAAAAAAGTAATCAATGGCCCAAGGCATAGAACAATACTGCAAAGGGGAAACCTTGGGGATCAGGTCACCCATGAAGCATAAAATTAAAAGGGTAGAATGGTGCTGAAAGGGGGGAATGGGAGAGAAGACTGGAGTCCATCTTTGCCAGTTTAAAAAATTTGCTTTAGGTGAGAACTACAGAAAAGATAAATATTTGGGAAATCAGAGCCATTTCTAAGATTCCTGTTGAATGATCTGATTGTGTAAAAATTCATGAGTAATCATGAATCCTCATCCTGCGTTTCATTTCAGGCTTAAGTCAGGCTGTATTTAAGAAAGAAATGCGGGAAATCTTAAGCCCCTGTAATGAAGTGGGCTAAAGTCCTTATAAGCAGTGACTGCCCTGCTTTACCACAGCCCATCCAATCTCTGGCGGCACAGCTCTGGACCTCACCCCAAGTTTACTCCTCAAGTCAGGAGTTGGAGGCTACTCTTATGCAGGAAGAACTACCGAAGGCACAGAGAACCCCCAAGTCCCAGGCCTTAACAAGTCAGTTGCCCAACAATATGTATTGTGTTCATATTCTATTCAAGACAAAGGAATTATCCACAATGAGTAAAACTGGGCTAGTGGGCAAAAGCCACTGGGAGATGACTTGACCCAATATCAGGAAAGGCATCCTAACGGTCAGAAATGTTCTAAGGATAGACTATAAAGTAGTAAGATCCCCATCATCAAATGTGTTTCAAGCAGAGGCTGGCTTGTAGAAATTCAGATTTTAAAGAGGAAACTGGACTCAATGAATTTAAAGTTCCCTCCCAATTTCCCAGCCCTATAAAATAGAAGGTATGGCCTCCAATTATAACAAACTTACAGTTTAACCAAGAAGACAGAAACTGTGGAAATGACAAGAGATCCAAAGCAATATACAATAAGCCAAACTGAAGGTCTAAAAACTCAGGACAGCAATTCCTAAAAGCAGGTCTCCTGAGAATATTCAAGACAAACCTGAAATTCCTTCACACCTGAAGAAGAGTCATCCTTTTGCATAAGCAATAATTAGACTGGGCTCCTGGTAGTGAGGATAAAGATGAAGTACACACATGATTTAGAGCCAGGGAAATTAGTTCACAAACTCTTAGGCAATGCCCACCAGATTCCTATGTAAATGAAGTACAGAGCATAATGCTTGCCAAAAAAAAACCAATAACCTCAAATAAACAGTTGCCTTGCCATCTCATGAGAAAAATCAGATCTGCTTGGATTCTGTTTTCTGTGTTTGCGCACACTACGAGTCTATTCTCAATATTTTGCTTTGCAAGAAATTAGAATTCAAAGTCATGGCTTTCCAAACAATTATTAATTCAGAAGATTGAATCTGTGACCTCACGATTTCCCTTGGGCTTTGAAATCATTACTTATTCATTCTTTATTTCTGACAGTGTCTGAGGAGTAGAAAAAGCATCCTTTAACAGCGTGAAACAGGAGCTAGAGATAAAAATTAACTAGGGCCTTGTTACTCAGCGTGGTCCACAGACCAGCAGCCTTGGTATCATGAGCTCCTCCTCCCCTCGCCCTGACCTCCAGATCTGCTGAATCAGAATCTGCGTTGTAACACGGTCCAGGTGATTTGTATGGACCTGAAAATTTGAGAAGCCCTCAACTAGGGAACAGTGATTCTGTTGCCCACCTTCTGACCTTCACCATCTGAAAGCTTGAAGAAGAAAAGGCAACCTCTGGAAAACAAAAAGGGGAGAAAATTACTCCGATTCTAATCATTAATGGAATCACTGATCAAGCCGTTTGCATTGTTTTAGCAAATTTCCTATCACTAACGTGATACAGTCATGCTTAAAGTGGGCTGGCAGAGACACTGGCTTGTTCTGACCCAAATCAGCTAATTAGTCTCAGTTAGTGATTAGACTTCAGTGGAAAAGAGAGAAAAGCCTTCAAGGAGGGCCTTGACAAGGAAATGCAGCTGTTTCTCATAAACTGCAATGAATGAGCCTATAATAAGGCTTCATCCTTTATAACCTGCAACCTCTTGCCTCTCTGTCACCAGAGCGGCAACCCCTTCCCGCGAGGGTTACTCCTGAGGTGCCAAGAGTTGCAAGGAGGGCACAGTTGTGCCAGCGAAGGGCAGCTTTTTGAGCTTCCAGGTAAGAGAAATATACAAAACCAAATAAAGTATTTCCTAGACTCCTTCCTCAATTCTAAAACGCCACTGATTGCAGAAACGCCTTAGGCCTAACAGGAGCTTTTCAGGAGGGATTATCAAGACTTGCCTGTATAAGTCACAGACATGTCCGCATTTTTAAAATGTGAAATTGAGGAAGGCAGGATTACGGGGACACATCTTAGAGTCCAGAGAACTTGGCAGACCAGTGCTTGACAGCTTCATTGGCTGGGTTTGCTGATGGAGATTAGCAGTTCAGTCTCTACATGGGTCCCTGAAAATGTATACGAAAATACAATGTTCACTATTTTCTGCAGGCATCTATTTTGCTGTGGAACTGAAATACAACCCAAAGAACTGCAAGGAAGAGAAATCTCAAGACTACTTTCTCCAAAGAAATCTGGATTGAAAATCAGGTAAGTCTCAGTTTTGTGGTCCTGCAAAACTTTGCCTTTCCTGACCTGGGGCCTGAGTCTGGTCACCTAAGGATCCATTCTTGTTGAAGAAAGACCATCCGACCATGGGTGTGTATGTGTGGCACTGGGGGGATGGTCAGAAGCAGAGAGAGAAACTGAGGTCCTAAAAGGGGACAAAAATTGTCCCCCAAATACATAGTGAGTCCATGACATTCTGATTTCCTAACATGCAAAGTCAGTGTCTTTCACTCTATCGTACCTCCTCCTTTAAATTATCCTAGGTTTTCTGGTGTAACCGTCAAGCCTCTTTAAATGAGTAAGAGTCCTCTCTCTCTAGCACTAGCCTGAGAACAGCACACCAATTAAAAACTGCAGGGAGTGCCACCAGAAAATCCAAAGTCAGAGTTCTTAACGCACGCCAAAGTTACACAATTCACTTCCCCATCCTGCTCACCATTGCCACATGTCACGGAATGGCAATGAATCACCTTTGGCTAAGGGAAGAGCGCTTTCTTCCTATGGCCCTCTCGAAAGTTGTTTTCTACCTTTTTTTTTTTTTTCACTTTTAAATTGATTGTGGAAAACTCTTGTGTTTATGTAGAAACTAAATTTACCAGAGAAAAAGTCAGAAGGAAGAATCCTAAATGTTAAGAGTAGAAAAATCTGTGTGACCAGAAAACGAGGTCATGTTTGCTTTTATAGGCATTTATCTGAATTTTAAAAAAGGAAAAGAAAGAAGGAAAAATCTAAGTGGCTATTTATAAAAGGCAAAAGCTTTTTGAAGAATTCCTCATAGAGGCCTCAAGGCTTTCCAGGAGCTACATCACTGGCTGTTCCTTCCCCTGAATCCTAAAGCTCCCTCTAGTGACCAACAACATAACACTGCCTACAGGTGCAGAGAGTAAACATTTTCTAAAGCCTCTCACTCTTAGATATAGTACCTGGAGGTTTCTATAGCATTATTCACATACGTCTGATCATTTGCCATGAAAGCTGTAGGAAGTAAGAAGTAAACATGCTCTTTTCCCCCATTTAACAGATAAGTAAACTGAGGCTCAAATGGGGCCGAGACTTGTGCAAGGTCACATGGCTGATAATAAGGGGACCTGGCCTCCAATTCCAGTTCCCTGGGGTTCTGCTGCACTCCTCACATTCTGGGACAATTGTGTAAACTTAAAATCCATGAATATCCTCATAGAAAGCACTCATGGAAGTATTTTCAAAGGATTTATAGAAGTATTCTTGACTTTCCGGGCTCCCTTGGAGAATCTGAGGAGAGCTATGGGCCCAAACCTACATTTTTCCATACAACATCAGGAGATCTTTGGACCACCCAGAAGGGTATCACCTGACCCTCTAGGACTCCAAGGATCCCCTTAAAAAGCCATCGACATCTCTTGGATATAATCTTGAGATATCAAGAACTCAAGGCATATGAACTTTGAAGTTCTTGGCTCTTTCCCTTCATTATGATGTTTTCCATGCTCATCCAGTTATCTCTTCAGCATTGTTCAGAGTATTTAAAAGTATTGAAAAAAATTAGTATATATTTGCTAACATTTAAGGAAAAGCCTGTGGATGTTGCCATCAACGCATTCTAGCATTCCCACAGGTATGTCTGGGATTAGTGGCAAACTGAGATGTTTCTAGGAAAGTAGCAATTTGAAAGCATTTTTTCAAATGTCAGAGCATACCACAGTCTCACCGGCTGGCTCTGTGGAGAGCCTAAAGAAGCAACACAGTAAATATACAAAGAGTTTCTTCTGTGAACAAAAACCAGTAGTGCCTCTAAATTTTTAGCTCTTTTCATCCTGGCATTTCCAATGGCTTTGCTAGTTCACCTAAGTCTCTTCCAGTTAAGCTCCGTAAGGGTGGGGACCATTCTCTTCTCTGAGAATCAGTCACATTCTCAGCATCCAACATGGTCCCCGGTTCTAGTATACATTCAACAGATAGTTAATGAATGAATATGTGAATGGTCCTCATTGAGTCAGCCCCTCTGGGAAAGTGTTCATTTCCCTCCCTAATGAATCAGTTTCCTGATTTCCAGGCCGCTGGTTTCCTGGGACATTCACTAGAACACTCCACACAGGCAACCTCAGATTCCAGATACCTGGCTGCTCTTATGAAAAGTTCTGTTCTCTATTCTGGGACCCACACCCACAGGCTAGATTGGGCTACAAATAAACCTAAGCAATGATAACAGCTTCCTGCCTTAGCCCTCCTAGAAAGGGTATCACAGTTTTGAAGGGATGTATTAAAATTTGAGTGAAAATGCAGTGCCCTAGTGGCCAGAAGAAAATTCAGCCATCAAGGCTAGTAAGAGTTCATCTGAGTTAGGAAGGCCTTTTGGATCATCTCACACATACTCCACTCCTCTGAGATTTTATCATGTAACTTCCCTCAGCTTCTCGTCGACCCTGCCCACCTGGTGAAATGTCACCTCAAAAGTGTCTTCTCCAATGAACTTATGGTTACTGGGGGTGGGGGGGGGAAAGGTGGAGGGAAGGGATAGTTAGGGAGTCTGGGATTGACATGTACACACTGCTATATTTAAAAAAGATAACAAACAAGACCTACTGTATAGCACAGGGAACTCTGCTCAGTGTTATGAGGCAGCTTGGATGGGAGGGGAATCTGGGGGAGAATGGATACGTGTATATGTATGGCTGAGTCTCTTTGCTGTGCACCTGAAACTATCACAGCATTGTTAATCGGCTATACTCTAATATAAAATAAAAAGTTTAAAAAAATGTAATAAAAAAAAAGTGTCTTTCCCAGCTCTCCTGGTTAGCAACTCTCACCTGTTTCCATAGCAAAGTTCCTACCTTTACGACTGTGCTGTGATCATAATTATCTATATGCCCTCCTCTCCCATATGCATTAAGCCCAACAAGAGGGGCAGGAGTTGCTGAATTCAAGAATGGGCTAGGGGTGGGAATTCCCTGGCAGTCCAGTGATTAGGACTCTGTGCTTCCACTGCTGGGGGCCCAGGTTTCATCCCTGGTCAGGGAACTAAGATCCCGCAAGCCATGCGGTGCAGCAAAAAAAAAAAAAAAGAAAGAAAAGAAATGGAGTAGGGGAATAAGGAGGCAAGAGAGAAGCAGAGAAATGGCAACAGAAGAAGGACTCAGCTGGCGTTGCTGGCTTTGAAGATGGAAGGGGCCACGGGCCAAAAAATGCAGGTGACCTCTAGAAGCTGAGAAGGCAAAGAGATAGATCCTCCCCTAGAGTTTTCAGAAAAGGTTTGCCCTGCCAACACCTTGATTTTAGCCCAGTGAGATCCATGTCAGACTTCTGATGACCTCCAGAATTGTAAAATAATAAGTTTGTGTTGTTTTTTTTTTTTTTTTTTTTTTTAAAGGATTTTCTTATTTATTTATTTATTTATTTATTTTTGGCTGTGTTGGGTCTTCGGTTCGTGCGAGGGCTTTCTCCAGTTGCGGCAAGCGGGGGCCACTCTTCATCGCGGTGCGGGGACCGCTCTTCATCGCGGTGCGCGGGCCTTTCTCTATCGCGGCCCCTCCCGTCGCGGGGCACAGGCTCCAGACGCGCAGGCTCAGCAATTGTGGCTCACGGGCCCAGCTGCTCCGTGGCATGTGGGATCTTCCCAGACCAGGGCTCGAACCCGTGTCCCCTGCATTAGCAGGCAGATTCTCAACCACTGCGCCACCAGGGAAGCCCCAGTTTGTGTTGTTTTAAACCAAAAACAAAACCCCAAAAGAATGGACTGTTTTACTCTTCAGTTTGTTTCTTACCTTGATTCTGGCAAATCCTATTTTTTCAGTGGTTACTGGTAACAACCCCATGAAAGCGTGGGGGCTTCTCAGTGAAGAATTATGGTCTGAGGCACAGCTAAAAGCTGGGATTTCAGGTGGCTGGGGTCTTAGTACCACTCACCAGTCTTTTTACCCACAGTGCTCCTCTTTTCCCAGGTGCCCTATTATCTATCTTATTTAAATCAGAGTTTCCCAAATTTTTGAGCACCACCTTCAGGAATTTTGCCATATCAAAGTTAACACCTAAGCTAATATTTACTGAATCCCTTCCTTCAAATTAACTGAATTTTTAAGCAGCACTTTTGCTTTATAAGTAATATCCATAAAACATTAGGTTTGTTTTTTATTAATATGCATTAAAACAAAAGCAAAACTATTAAAATTTTTAAAAACCTTTGCATTAAAATAAACTCATAACTCTTACAATCTTAAAAATGACTTTACCTACGTACCCACAGGTGTACCCAAGATCACCTTCGAGTATCATCAGTGGCATAGCTGCTCCACTTTGTGAAACACTTTCCGAAGCCTTCACTACCCTCCCCAGGCCTTCTACCCAGACCTACCCCTTCACCCCCAGGAGGCTCCCCCACCTCCTACATTCTTAGAAAGAGTCCATCAGATCTGAATTCCATCAAGCATCTCCCCATACCTTCCCACTCCATACACACCCCTGAAATCACACCTGGATGCGCTCTCATCCATCCTTCTTCCCGCTTTGCTCCCAGATAAGGAGCTGCCCTTCTTTCTATTTAAGAAATGTCTGCTCACTTGTGTGCTGAAGCCTATCCCGATGCATTGCCTCAAGGATCTTACCCCAACAATTAACTTCTCTTTTGCTTATATCTAAATTATTTTAATTTGGAAATATATCATGCATACGAAAGCACATAAGCACATCTGTTCAGATTAAATAGTAATAAACATACAAGCATGTGTGTGCCCATCACTCAGGTTAATAGAGCACTGTTATTAGTACCTTCAAACATGCTCTGTATCCCTATCGTATCTCCTACTCAGGAATAAGCTCTGGCCTTTCTTTATGGTTTTAATGCCTATGTATGCAGACTTAAACAACGTATTTAGTTTTGCTTAGTTTTAAGTCTTATGTAATACAATCATACTGACATAGTCTGTGACTCACTTCTTGTATTCAATATTATGTTTTGAGATTTACCCATTTTGGTGTGCATAACACTAGCTCTTTATTTTCATTTCTGTTGTGTATTTCATTTCATGACTAACCTGCAAGCTTCCTTCATTTTGTTTTATTTCTGTAGAATATTCCATTACATGACTAATCCACAATTTATTTATCGTGTTACTGTTGTTGGATATCTGAGCTGTTTTCAGCTTTTTGTTATTATAAGCGATACTATTTAGACATTCTTGCAATTGTGTCCTATTGCATATTAAGGATATTTTTTTAGGGCAGTGGCTTTCAAACAATTTACTACAACTCATAATAAATACATTTTACATGTAAAATAGATAGCTAGTGGGAAGCAGCCACATAGCACAGGGAGATCAGCTCAGTGCTTTGTGACCACCTAGGGGGGTAGGATAGGGAGGGTGGGAGGGAGACGCAAGAGGGAAGAGATATGGGGATATATGTATACGTATAGCTGATTCACTTTGTTATAAAGCAGAAACTAACACACCATGGTAAAGCAATTATATTCCAATAAAGATGTTACAAAAAAAAAAAAGAAATACCTTTTACAACACAACCCAAAATGATTAACAGAATGCAAAACCTTACTATTAGCAATCCAAACAAATTAACTGAACAATCCATAATCTTACTATCAGCAATGCATTCTGATTATTTCTATTCTGTTCTGTTTAAGTCTATCATATTCTGCTCTAGTTTGTTTGCTTGTTTTTAAAAAGACTGGTTCACATCAAATCCTCTGGGATTGAGACACACAGTTTTTCGAGGCAGAAGCCTGGTGCGTCCCCCTTTGCCTGGCCAAGCAATAAAGCTACACTTTTCTACTTCACCCAAAAAATAAAAGACTCATTCACCCACCAATGTGGTCTGACCTCGATCAAGAAAAATTCAACTGCCTTATGACACATACCTAGGAGTAACATTGCTGGGTTGCAAAGCATGTACACGTTTTAACTTTCCTACATAATGATAAACCACACTCTCTCAATTTATAGACCAATAGGACATGTAAGTTACATTGCTCCCTGGCCTTGCTAACTTGGTGACAAATGAACTTTTAAAATGCTTTCTAATTTGTTGACATTCCATGGTAGCTCACTGTGGTTTTAATTTGCATTTCCAAGGTTACTAATGAGCATATTCCCTATACTAATGGACAATTTGTGTTTCCTCTTCCATGAAATGCCTGTTTATATATTTTGGCCATTTTTCTATTAGGATACCTACACCTTACATATTTATAAAAGTCCTTTTTATTTTTGAGGTGCTGATCATTTGTTGGAAATGAGTTACAAATATCATCTCCCACTCCATAGCTTGTCTTTTGACTTTCTTTAATGTGTTTTTCGATGAACCGAAGTTATGTAATATAGTTGAATTTATCAATCTTTTCCACTCTGATTTGCATTTTATTGTTTAATGCCTGAAGATCTCCTGTATCAGGAAATTGTATTAAACTACACAGTCTTCTAAAAGTTCTATGCTTATGCTTTCACAATTTGTCTTTCATCCACTAAAAGCTGACTTTCAGTATGGTACAAGGTGGGGAACACACTGTATTTTTTTAATCTACATGGATCACGCCAGCAGCATGTACTGAATGGTTGATCTTTTCTTCAGTGGTCTGCAGTGACTTCATCATGAATCAAGCTTGCGTGCATGATTGGTTTGTTTCTACACTCTCTGTTCTGATCCACAGATCTATTTATACAATGTCTTGAGGATCATAGCTTCAGTCCTAAGTCTGAGTAAAGCAAGCCCCTCCACATCTTGTTCTTCCTAAGTTTCTGGTCTATTTTGGGACTTGTTTCTCTTCCACATCATTTTGGAGTCACCTTTTCAAGTTTCTCATAAAACCTGTTTGGATTTTGATTGGAATTACATTGAATCTATCAATAAATCTGGAGATAACCTGGCATCTTTACTGCACTGAGTTTTTCTATTCAAGATTATGGTGTATCTCTCCCTTCGTTTAGGCTGTCTTTAATGGTGTTCAGTAATGTTTTATCATTTCCTCCACGAAAGGGTTTACATTCCTTAGAAATTTATACTTTATGTTGACGTTATAAAAAGGCAGCTAACTGATCACTGCTAGTAAGTAGAAATGCATCTGACTTTCCTACATTGTGATACCATATTCAGCCACTTTGCCTAACTCTCTCATTAAGTAAAATGATTTATCTGTAGAAACTTTTAGAATTAGTTAAAATCAATAATGATCTTTTTTCTTTCTAGTCTTTATCATTTTTATTTCTTTTTCTTATTTTACTCTACTGGCCTAAACATGCAGTGGATTCAGGTGCTAGCCAACCTCTCTGTTTTCTTCCTAATCTTAAAGGAAATACTTTTAACATTTCATCATAAGATGTATTTGCTTTATGTTTTTGTAGTTGCCTTCATCAAATTAAGTTTATTTCTATAGTAAGAGTTATTATTTCAGCTGTCATTTCTCATAATTCTTACTTGTAGTTCATTTTTTCCTTGTGTGTGTTATTTTTTTAATGTAAGACACTATTGAAGTATAGCTGAGATCCTATAAACTGCACATATTTAAGATGTACAATGTGATAAATTTTGACATATGTACAGTTGACCCTTGAACAACACAGGGGTTCAGGTGCTGACCTTCCACTCAGTTTTCCACTCGGAAAAACACCTATAACTTGCAGTCAACTCTCCGTGTCCACTGTTCCACATCTGCAGATTTAACCAGTTGTGCATCCATGTAGGACTGTAGTATTAACAGTATTTACTGGAAAAAATCCCCCTATAAGTGGACCCATGCAGGTTCAAACCCAGTGTTGTTCAAGGGTCCACTGTATACATCTGTAAAACATCACCACAGTCAAGATAGTGGACACATCCATTACCCCCTCAAATTTTCTCTTGGATCTTTGTGAATCCTCCCTCAAAACTTCCCTGCCAATCCTGACACCCCTGTCTCCAAGCAACCACTGCTTTTTGTCAGTAATGATTAGCCTGCATTTCCTAGAAGTGTACATAAACAAAATCGTACAGCGTGTATCCTTTTTGGTCTGGCTCCTTTAACTCAGTATAATTATGTTGTAATTCATCCATGGTGTACGTCTATAGTACGTTCCTTTTTTTATTACTGAGTAATGTTCCATCGTATGATATACCACATTTATTTATTATGCAGTGACAGACATTGAGTCGTTTCCAGGTTTTGGCTATTAAATCACCTTTAGCCACCTTCTGGGGTGCAAGTAAGTTACTTGAGAACTATTTGATTCTGTTGGTCTTGCTCTTAAGCTTTGCTACGTGAGACTAAGAAGCATTCATTCTTGGACTAATTGTGTCCCACTACTGAGGCAAAGCTCTTCTGAGTACTCTCCCGGATGACTAGGCTTATGAGGCTTGAACTCTGTCTGGTGGAAGCAGGAAATACTACCGGCACTACGTGAGCCTTGGGGATTGTATCCTCTAATCATTGTAGGTAGCTCTTTCCCCAGCATCAGGTAGTTTCCTCACAGGTATGCACTGATCAGTACTTAGCTGACAACTTTAGGAGGACTCTCAGCACACCTCCAGAGTCCTCTTTCTGTGCAGCTCTCCCCTCTAGTACGCTGTCCTGTGTTGTCCATAATGATGGCTCCAGCATCCATCTTGGAACAAGAGGTTACTTTGAGGTTGGAAGCTATGCAGTAAGAGAACAGAGCAGAAAGATAGGTGCATAGGTCCCTACTGACCCATGGAGCTCTATCAGCCTAAACCATCCATCTCTCGACTCCTTTTATGAGAGAGAAGTAAATCTCTGTGTTCAATCCTCCATTATTCTGTAGGACAGGGGGAGTGTTACAAACAGCATATCTAGACCTAAGTAATACATCTGCCAACTCTGAAACCTCAGTTATTCGAAATTCTTTTCTTGCCTTTCACATCGAACAAATTCTGCTGATTTTGACCTGTAAGTATCTCCCAAGTCTTCCTTTACCTCTCATTTTATACTACCCAAGTCTAAGTTCAAGCCCTCAATGTTTTTTGCTTAGACAAACACAGTGACTATTGAAGTAAGTTTTCTAAAACGTAAGCCCATCTTGTCTCTGAACCGTTTTAAAACCTACACAAGTCCATTATCTATGGAATAAACTCTAAACCCCTTACTTAGCATTTCTTCCTCGGCCCTTCACAGTCAGATACCTACCTTCTTTTCCTTCTCTTCTACTTCAAACTTTACTGCTGACATATATGATGGATTCGTATACATTAAACATACCGAGTGGTTCCATGCCTTTATGCCTTTGTTCACATTACACATGCGGGATGCCTTTCCCCGTTTCCTCATCTATTTCTTTTTGTCCTTTAATTCCCAATTGGTATATAAGCTCATTCAGCCCCTCTTGTTTGATGCCCTGCATCCCTCTCCCACATTTCCTCCTCTCTGCCATCTCTGTATCTTGCACATATCTCTGTCACTGTATTTATTACGCAATAATTTTTTGTTTATGTTTTTACCTCCCCTCCTATGCAATGAGTTCTGAAGATGGGGAAAATACCCTACTGACCTCTGTATGCCCAGCAAACAGTATAGTGAAATTCCTAGCTCGTAACATTGGTCAAAAACTAGGTACTGAAGTAATGAAAGTGTTTTATGAAAATTAGCAGAAATTAATAAGCAAAACATAATAATTATGATAACTCTCAAGAAAAGATGTTTTCTCTAAAAACTAAAGAGGTGGGTCATGGTGTTTCAATGCATTTGATACAGACAAAAATCTCCAGTAAGATGAGTATAATAAAAGCATCTACCTAGAAGTGGCGTTGAATGAATTCTGTCAGCTGTGCTCATAAAGGACTTAGCATGGTGCTTGGAACACAGTAAGCTCCCACTAGCTTGAGCTATCATGATTGTGATTATTATTAATGTGTAATTCTGTCATAGAGCACCAAAAAATATTATGAATGTTAGAGAAATCTTCATACGGTAGGAAGACATCTAAGACACCTTTATGACTCTGTTGGGAAATGAGTTTCACAAATGTCAAAAATAGGGGCTTGGGGCTTCCCTGGTGGCGCAGTGGTTGAGAGTCTGCCTGCCAATGCAGGGGACACGGGTTCGAGCCCTGGTCTGGGAAGATCCCACGTGCCGCGGAGCAACTAAGCCCGTGAGCCACGAGTGCTGAGCCTGCGCGTCTGGAGCCTGTGCCCCGCAGCGGGAGGGGCCGCGATGGTGAGGGGCCCGCGCACCGCGATGAAGAGCGGTCCCCGCGCCGCGATGAAGAGTGGCCCCCACTTGCCGCAGCTAGAGAAAGCCCTCGCACGAACCGAAGACCCAGCACAGCCAAAAATAAAAAAAAAAATAAATAAATAAATAAATAAAAATTAAAATTAAAAAAAAAAAAAAAAAAATAGGGGCTTTCCTTCCTCCAGAGAGTTTACTACATAGCTTCTTGAAGTAGTAGTTATTGCTTGGGAATAGAAAGTAACCGTCTATTTGCATGAGATCGTTTGGTTGTTGAAATCGAAGCCCTAAAACTAGTTATGTGATCGCCTTTGTCTTTCAATCTTCATGAGGAGCCAAAACTCTGAATCGACTCTAAGAACTCAAACCATACTTCCAAGAAGATGAGCTTGGTTGTTTGCTTGTGTTTTATGTAAATGTATGTATAAACAAAGCAATGTTTTAGCAGGATACGGGAGGAGTGTGAGACGGAATTTAAACAACGGACACATTGTCTAGGTTTTCTCTGGTATGAGAGATTAAAGAAATGATCATAGCTTCACACATACTACATGTTTGTGCAGTAATTATGCTTTACAATTGGTTCTGGTTTCTCCATTAATGCCAAAGGTTCTTTTTTTGAAGGGGATAAACCTTTTTGGCTCCAGCATACCAGTTCCAAACATTCCTTGGCCTTTTTATGCTTAATGATGGAGTTTTAAAAGCTATACTTTGTATAACTCGTGTGTGTGTGTGTGTGTGTGTGTGTGTGTATGTATGTATGTTAGAGCCACAGATAGGGCTGAGGAGACAGAAGAGGAAAAGAGAAAATGGGGCTTGGAGGACTGACTATATTTTAAAAGTCAACTCATACGGCAATCATTCATAGTAAAAAAAAAAAAAAGATAGATTAAATAAACGTACGAAAGAGGGACTTCCCTGGCGGTCCAGTGGTTAAGACTCCATGCTCCCAATGCAGGGGGCTCGGGTTCAATCCCTGGTCAGGGAAGAAAGATCCCACATGCTGCATGGTGCAGCCAAAAAAAAAAAAACGTGCAAAAGAAAAACAGTCGCAAAACATAATTTTAAGGTTCATACTTACTAAATTTATTTAGGTGACAACAAAACCTGGTTACACACAAACATGTGGATACATGTCTAGGTCTGATTGTCTGTTATTCTCCATACTTTGCCTAGGTACATCCATTTGATTGGCCCCGATAAGGAAAAAGTAGCAGCAATTGTTTTCATGTACCATATGCAACAGAGTTAAAATAGAATTTGCTCAAAATTAGTTTACTCCTATTTTATTTCACTTTGATGCTTAGGTTTAGGTTACCCTAAATAGGCCCCACGAACCTGGCATTTTTTAACTCTTGTCCTTCTCCAACATTTATTAGTAAAGGCATCACGATAAATGGGAAACATCACTGATATTTTGATTTATTGCCAGTATTTCCCTTTCTCTAGGTACCAATATCTTAATATCATCAACGCCTATTTTATATCAGGTGTTATGCTAGGTATTTTGAAACCCAGTTCACCTATTAACTAGCAAATTAGCTTCTCTACACTAATGTTTTCTTGAGCATAAAATTGGAGATAATAAAAGTACCTACATAATGGAGTTGTAAAAATTAACATAAAGTGCTTAGAATAATGCCTGGTACATGGTAAACACTCAATACATGTTCATCACTATTATTATTATTATTTTTTTTAAGGTCTTTTATAGCTACTTTATTTATTTATTTATTTATTTTTTTGGCTGTGTTGGGTCTTCAGTTCGTGCGAGGGCTTTCTCTAGTTACGGCAAGTGGGGGCCACTCTTCATCGCGGTGCAGGGACCGCTCTTCATCGCGGTGCGCGGGCCTCTCACTATCGCGGCCCCTCCCGTTGCGGGGCCCAGGCTCCAGACGCGCAGGCTCAGTAGTTGTGGCTCACAGGCCCAGCTGCTCCGTGGCATGTGGGATCTTCCCAGACCAGGGCTCGAACCCGTGTCCCCTGCATTAGCAGGCAGATTCTCAACCACTGCGCCACCAGGGAAGCCCCTATTATTTACTATTATTTAAATTAATCCTCAAAACCACCTTTTGAAGCAGAAATTATAATCCCATTTTACAGATGAGGACATTGTGACTCAGAAGCTAACAAATGTGCTCAAAGTTTCTCAGCTAATAAGCCTCAGAGCTGGAATGTGAACCCATTTCTGCATGCTTTTGAAGCCCATGCTCCACATTATGCTACCTTGCCTCCTCAATCTGCTAACTTTTTATTCTTCCCTTGGGCATATGGTCTTAACCCCTCTGTGCCTCAGTTTCCTCATCTGTAAAATGGGGGATAAAATAGTACCTACTTCCCACGGTTGTTAAAGTAAGCCCTCGATAAACATTGTGATACCAATGTTTGTCCTAGTGATGACATTCCTTTCTAAAACCTAAGGCTACCTTGAGACTTTCTATGCAAGTTAAGGAAAAAAACATGACTGGTTACATAGTAAAGCGGTGGCCAATTTTAACCTCA
This sequence comes from Balaenoptera acutorostrata, assembly GCF_949987535.1. Classification (NCBI taxonomy): domain Eukaryota; kingdom Metazoa; phylum Chordata; class Mammalia; order Artiodactyla; family Balaenopteridae; genus Balaenoptera; species Balaenoptera acutorostrata. The sequence goes on along the minus strand of NC_080072.1, from coordinate 31,990,537 downwards.
TCTTTCACTCAGTGACATGATCATTACTAAACGTCCCTTTAATCCGCTTAACATTTTATTCCTAAATTTCTCTTTGAACCTCTCTTGGAAGAACCCTAACATCTTTATGTAAGAATAACAGACTCAAACCACCTGAAATAACAAAAGGAGGGATTTTTTTAAAGGGGATCTGTTTGTTCTGGAATACCATGAAAGAACTCTGCTAATTCAGCAGATTACTAGCTTCAAAGCAGTTCATCTTGACCAACTTGGAAGCCCAAATACTCCTCATGGTCCGCATACAAATGTGAATTTAACGACTGGCCTGACAAGCGCATTATCAAAGTTGTACGAAAGAGAAAAGAGTAAAGTGAGGGGCCCAGGAAAGAGTGAGGGTTTCGTTCAGATGGGAGTCTAGTTTATGATTGCTAACTTGTTATTTCAACAGCCATAGTTAACACTTTCTGCTGTCTAATCTGGCTTAAGTTGTTACTCCTGGTTGGATTTTTTTTTTTTTTTCCCTGAAGCATGACGTCGTCTTCCTTTTTCTTAAATGGCTAAAAGTATTTCAAATGACATTCTAAAACCCAGGGGACCGAACAGGGCATTTTTCAAAAATAGGCTAGTCAGAACTAAAACTTCCAAAAACAAAAACTAAACTCCTATGAGAAATTAAGTATCAAATTTTTCATCAAAGAATTGCTTATCATATGTGGCATCATCAGCTCTTGATTATACATGTTAGTGGAGGGGACAAGTGACCCAGATAATCCAAAAATCATTTATCTGGTTTTGGAGTGTGGTGGTGTTTTTTGTTTTTTGTGGGGTTTTTTTGGTATTTACATTTGATCTTGGGTATCTCTGGAGTTCTTGGGATTAGAAATGGAAACAAAATAAGGAGGTCACACTGTTTGACTCAGAGAACCAGGAAAAGCCATCCAGATTCTTGACCTTGAACTTGTTCCCAGCTCTGCTTTCAGTTCTACCAGGAGTTAAGACTTCTTTGCCAGACTACCGACTTTCTCTTTTTCAGCCTGCAATATTTGTGGCTTATATCTTTCATTAAGTGAAAGAGAAAATAGTGTTTGGAAGTAGAAAAGCCTACTTTCTAGGGCCAAGAGGAGGACCGCATGATGCATGAAATAAGAAAAAAACAGGTACTGGATGATCTTAAATGGGCTACTGCACTCTGTACCCTCATTTTCTTTCCTGCACAAGCTGATTCTAATGAGGGTTAAATGCAGTGCTGGGACAAAGCCCTCAGCCTTGTCCTTGGTACATATTTAGTTCTGTATAAATGACAGCTCCATTTTATTAGCTTCAGATTGAGGAAGCTTTACTGCTGCCAAATCACATGGTGAATTATCAATCTGTAAGTGAAGAATTAAATACAATCCTACAGGAAAAATATATTGTAAACATCTTTGCAGAATAAATGAAAAACAGCATTGCTCCACTACCCAAGTGAAACATTTAAAAGTGATACATTTAAAAAGTGCAAATGTCAAAAGGTCAAGAGGGAGGAAAACATTGTAATGCAGATAAAAAACACAGCCAGAAAACTCCTGATTTTTCTAACAAAAAGCCCTCTCTCAGTTGCTTGCAATTATTCCCTTTTATTACCCAAAATATAACAAACTTGTTTCATTTTAATTACTTGCTACGGGCAAAGCAAGCAATGTTCTGTGTCACTTTTGTTTGGTGATCCTTTCATTATACTGCTGGATTACTAATTAATGGTTTGTTTATTTAACTCCCAGGACACAAATGTCTGCATTATCTGAATGCAATACCTCTGCTCAACCCATCCTAGAACTTCTTCACAATAGCAATAAATGATGCAAGGTTTTTAAAATATCCGTAAACACTAACTATAAATTGGAGTGTGTCATGCAGTAATTGTTCAACTGCATTTTCTGCTTTTGGAAGAGAAAGTAGCATTTCATTATCTAATTGTCCTAGGAGTAATGTAAGTGTTAATCATAGACAGTGGTGTTTTTCGATGATTTTATTCTGTTTCACCTCAGTAATTCTCAGGTTAGTCGGGATTTGTTAAACTTCAAGGATTTTAATTCCATATTATTAAAACTATACAACATCTGTAATACTCATTTGTAGACTCATACCAAAAAAATTAACTTCCCAAATATTAAAATTGAAATGAACACTCATTAATGATGTGATTTCACTGTGTATTGTCCCTGTGTCCAACTTAGGTTGAACTTCCAAATCAACTTGAATTATTCCAGATGAAGATATTAGCTTCTTCTCAAACAATCCCAGTAGTTCTCAAAATTTAGAGTACATAACACTCCAGGAGAGTTTTTTAAAATGCAGATTCCTGGGCTCATCCATCAGACCATATTAGTATATAAATTCAGGGGTGGAGATCAAGGGTCTCTGTTTTTAACCAACACAATAGTCAATTCTCATTCAGACGGTTTGCAGCACACCTTTTTAGAATCACCAACTTATACTAATACATTGATTAAATGTGAAAAGGAATTTAGTTGCCATAACTATAACACAAAACTTTTTTGACTTGCTGTCTATTAATCCTAAGGATAAGTATTATACTGAAAAATGAATTTAAACACATTTAAACTTGTTCAACTTAATAATAGTGAGAAGTTAGCTATACTTAAAGGGGCATTTTTTTTTTTTTTTTACTTTGTGAGTCACTACTTCAAATATTTACTGCACGCTTATTACATATGCTCTGCACTGAAGCATATAAAAAATAAACAAAACTAGATTCCATTCAGCAGGGCTTTAAAATCTAGTTACGGAGGCAAGATACAACCATAAAGTAGTTAAGTTACTTAAAGTGAATGATTAAACGGCAAATAAGGGGAAATCAGAGGGGCACTGATAGGGACTGAAGTGAAAAAAAGGCCTTCCCATGAGTGCAGGGGCAGAGAGAGGGAGGTAACACAGACCCTGAGGTTAAAGAAAGTCAGAGGGGAACTCCCCTAGCAGTCCAGTGGTTGAGATTCCCCCTTCCACTGCAGGGGGTGCAGGTTCGATCCCTGGTTGGGGAGCTAAGATCCCATATGCCTCGCAACCAAAAAATCAAAACATAAAACAGAAGCAATATTGTAACAAATTCAATAAAGACTTTAAAAATGGTCTACATCAAAAAAAAAAAAAAAAGTCAGAGGAGTGACTATACATTGGAGTAATTATACTCTTGCACTGCCAGAAACACATGACATCTCAGCAATACGTATTTTGCTTCAGAGTTCAGAGATGCCAACCATAATTAAACCCAGATGCGTATATCAAGTCACTGCTTACTGTAAAAGGGGCAAAGCTCTAGCCCCAATTTTAAATTTTCTCCAACTGTCCAATTTTTTAATGTCAAAAATGGAAGAAAATAAAAACAACCCTCATCCATAATCAATATTTATCAGAGAATGAACAAAATTGAGGAAGAAAAGGCCAGGAAGTCTAGTGTAGAGGCACATTTTTAAGAAAAATGAAGAGAGGTTTTTATTAATTAGTTCAAGTTTCATGCTGGAACAAAGTGCAAAAGTGGAGGGGAGACAGATATGCCCACCCCCAGGACATAGACCAGAAAAGATAAATGCAGAAGTCAGTGGGGGCAGCGTGAGAAAGCAAATGCGTGAAGCAGGCCAGGGTGGGAGGCAACAGGCAGTGTTAAGACCTGTGACTGAAACAATGCTAATGTCCATAGAAAATATCAAAAATATAATATTCATTCAAACAAAACCCTGTACACAAAGGGTCATGGCAGCACTATTCATAATAGCCAAAAGGTTAGAAATAGGCAAATGTCCACAACCTATGAATGGATAAACAAAATGTGGTATGCCCATACAATGGAATATTATTCAGCCAGAAAAAGGAAAGAAGCACTGATGCATGCTACAACATTGAGGAACCTTGAAAAATTATGCAACATGAAAGAAGCCAGACATAAAAGGCCATATATCATATGATTCCATTTATACGAAATATCCAGAATAGGTAAATCCGAGAAGACAGAAGGCAGATTGGCAGATGCTGGGGGCTGAGGGAAGGGGAGAATGGAGAGTGACTGCTTAACTGGAACAGTTTTACTTTGGGGTGATGACGCTTTTTGGAAACAGAGGTGGTGGTTGCACACCATTATGAATTTGGCACACTGAGAACGTATTAAATGCCACTGACTTGTTCACTTTGAAATGGTTAATTCTGTCATGTGAATTTCATCTGAATTTTTAAAGGTCTGTATACAACCACGACAACCAGCTAGGAACTGTGGCCTACCTCACAATAGGCATCTACCTTCCAGTCCTTGCCAAGAGCTGCCATGCCACCACAAAGTCTGCTTGGTGCTGTCAGACCTTACTGTTTGAAAGAGAATGAAAATTCAGATTTTTATATAAAAACTCACTATTTTAAATATTGGCAGCTAATTAAAAAACTTAAACTGTGTCGGCCAATGAAAACATACCCCAGGGCTAAATGCAGTCCGTGGACCATCAATTTGTAAATTCTGGCATTGCCCACCCCAAATTAAATCAGGATATTTTTAATAGTCTATAAACTCACTATATTGTTTCATGATTTAAATTATTAGAGATGGATTCATTTAAAAAACAATTTGGTTTCCTGAATACACATATAAATATACATGGACTTTTTTGATAGAATACACTATGACATAAAAAAGGCTGTTTTTTCTCCCCATGACGCCATGAAATGACAGTTCCCTTTCATGTATTTAATCTGAAATTACGCATTTTTTTCCTCTGTGGATGATATTTTGTTGGAATTATTTCAAACACAAGTTCTTCTCTGCTCAGCAAAAGCATTATGTTGAATGAAATGCAACCATCCATGTGCACTCTTAAACTAACTTCCTTAGCCTTGATCATTATTCAATTTGATCTTAGTTCTGTTTAAGACCTACAAATAAAGTGGAGTAAAGCCCTTATATTAAATAAATTCCAGGTACTTATAACTATGTTTAAATGCTCTCCTACCAAATGACAAGTTATCATGTTAAAATAGAAGAATAGCAAATCATACAATATTTATAAGAATAAACCAAAAAACTCAAAAGCTCTGAATTTATAAGTATGAATTTTGGGGCAGCATATATTTTAACTTTTTATGTTAAAACAATTTCAGGTTGACAAAAGAGTTGAAAACATAGCATTGAGCGTTTCCATATACCCTTCACCCATCTTTTCCTTAGATATAATCAGGGTATATTTATCCAACCATTTTAAACATTTATATAGCCATGGTACATTTACCAAAACTAAAATATTAACATTGGTACAATACCATGAACTCAACTATAGATTTTATTCAGATTTCTGTTCCAGGATCCAATCCACGATACTGCATTGCATTTAGTTTTTTCCTTAGTCTCCTCAGTCTGTGATGGTTTCTCTGTCTTTCCTTGTCTTTTATAACTTTGACTGTTTTGAGAAGTGGTCAGGTTTTTGTACCATATCCCTCCATGAAGGTTTGTCTGATGTTTTATCATGACTAGACTGCAGTTATGGGTTTGGGGGGAGAATCCCACAGAGGTGAAGTGCCCTCCCAGTTGCAACATACCAGGGAGTCCATGTTGTCAAACCGTATTATTACTGGTGATATTAACCTTGATCACTTGGTTAAGGTGCTATCTGTCAGATGTCTTTATATTCTCTTCCTCAAAAGTAAGACACTAAGTCCAGCTCACACTAAGTGGGAGAGGAATTAAGCTCCACTTCCTGGAGGGAAGAGCATCAAAACATTTATAACTATGTGAAACCACTACAGTAATGAATAACGGTTTGGGAGGAGATAGTGTGAAACTATGCAAATATCCTGTTCCTCCTTAAAGTTTCATCTGCTGACATTAGAACTCAGCAGTAGATCTTGCCTGCAGCAATGACTACTGTGGTGTTCTAAGGGGGATTTTCTGTTTCCTTCATTCCTTCTACATTTATTAACTGGCATTCTTTTTTCTTTTTCTAGCACTTTTTTTTAAATTGAAGTGTATTTGACACATAAATATTATATGTTATAGGTGTGCAATATAGTGATCACAATTTTTAAAGGTTATACTCCGTTTATAGTTATTATAAAAGATTTGCTATATTCCCTGTGTTGTCCCCATGTTTTATCCTTGTAGCTTATTTTATACCTAACAGTTTGTACCTCTTAATCCTCTACCCTTATATTGTCCTCCCAGCTTCCCTCTCCCCACTAGGAACCACTAGTTTGTTCTCTATATCTGTGAGTCTGCTTCTTTTTTGTTATATTCACTGATTTGTTGTATTTTTTAGATTCCACATATAAGTGATATCATACAGTATTTGTCTTTGTCTGACTTATTTCACTTAGCATAATGCCCTCCAAATCTATCCATGGACACTTAGGTTGCTTCCATATCTTGGCAATTATAAATAATGCTGCTGTGAACATTGGGGTGCATGTATATTTTCAAATTAGTGTTTTTGTTTTTTTCTGATATATACACAGGAGTGGAATTGCTGGGTCATATGGTAGTCCTATTTTTAATTTTTTGAGAAACCTCCATACTGTTTTCCACAGTGGCTGCACTAATTTACATTCCCACAAGCAGTGTATGAGGGTTCCCTTTTCTCCACATCCTCACCAACGTTTGTTAGTTGTGTTCTTTTGAGGATGGCTATTCAGACAGGTGTGAGGTGATATCTCATTGTGGTTTTGATTTGCATTTCCCTGATGATGAGTGATGTTGAGCATCTTTTCATGTACATAAATGTTTATTTAGTTCTTCTGCCCATTTTTAAATCAGGTTGTTTGTTTTTTGATGTTGAGTTGTATGAGCTGTTTACATATGTTGGATATTAACCCCTTATTGGTCATATCTTTGCAAATATTTTCTCCCATTTGGTAGGTTGTCTTTTCATTTTGTCAATGGTTTCCTTTGCTGTGCAAAAGCTTTGAAGTTTAGTTAGGTCCCATTTGTTTACTTTTGCTTTTGTTTCATTTGTTTTAGGAGATGGACCCAAAAAAATATTGTTACAGCTTATGTCAAAGTGTGTTCTGTCTATGTTTTCCTCTAAGAGTTTTATGGTTTCCAGTCTTACACTTAGGTCTTTAATCCATTTGAGCTTATTTTTGTATATAGTGTTAGAGAATGTTCTAATTTCATTCTTCTACATGTAGCTGTCCAGTTTTCCCAGCACCACTTATTGAAGAGACTGTGTTTTCTCCATTGTATATTCTTGCCTCCTTTGTCATAGATTAATTTACCGTGTGTGGGTTTATTTCTGGGCTCTCTATTCTGTTCCATTGATCTATGTGTCTGTTTTTGTGCCAGTACCATACTGTTTTGATTACTGTAACTTTGTAGTATAGTCTGAAGTCAGGGACCTTTTTCCTCCAGCTCTGTTCTTCTTTCCCAAGATTGATTTGACTATTTTGGGGCCTTTGTGTTTCCATACAAATTTTAAAATTGTTTGTTCTAGTTCTGTGAAAAATGCCATTGTTATTTTGATAGGGATTGCATTGAATCTGTAGATTGCCATGGGTAGTATGGTTATTTTAACAATATTAATTCTTCTAATCCAAGAACATGGTATAGCTTTCCATATGTCTGTGTCATCTTCAATTTCTTCCATCAGTATCTTATAGTTTTCCGAGCACAGGACTTTTACCTCCTTGGGTAGGCTTGTTCCTAGGTATTTTATTCTTTTTGATGTGATGGTAAATGGGATTGTTTCCTTACTTTCTCTTTCTGATAGTTTGTTGTTAGTGTATAGAAATGTGACAGATTTCTGTATATTAATTTTTTATCCTGCAAACTTTACTGAATTCATTGATGAGCTCTAGTAGTTTTTCTGGTGGCCTCTTTAAGATTTTCTAGGTATAGTATCATGCCATCTACAAAGAGTGACAATTTTGCTTCTTCCTTTCCAGTTTGGATTCCTCATTTCTTTCTCTTGTCTGATTGCTGTGACTAGGACTTCCAAAACTATGTTGAATTAAAGTGGTGAGAGTGGGCATCTTTGTCCTGTTCCTGATCTTAGAAGGAATGCTTTCAGCTTTTCAATGTTGAGTATGATGTCTGTTGTGGGTTTCTCATATATGGCCTTTATTATGTTGAGGTGTGTTCCCTCCATGCCCACTTTCTGGAGTTTTTGTCATAAATGGATGTTGAATTTTGCAAAAGCTTTTTCTGCATCTATTGAGATGATCATATCGTTTTTATTCTTCAATTTGTTAATGTGGTGTGTCACATTGATTGATTTGCAGACATTGAAAAATCCTTGGATCCCTGGGATAAATCCCACTTGATCATGGTGTATGATCCTCCTAACGTATTGTTGGATTTGGTTTGCTAATATTTTGTTGAGGATTTCAGCATTTGTGTTAGTCAGTTATATTGGCCTGTAATTTATTCTCTTTTTTTTTTTTTGATATCTTTGACTGGTTTTGCTATCAGTGTGATACAGGCTTCATAGAATATGCTCAGAAGTGTTTCTTTCTCTGCAGTTTTTGGAATAGTTTGAGAAGGATAGGTTTTAACTCTTCTCTAAATGTTTTGTAGAATTCATCTGTGAAACCATCTGGTCCTGGACTTTTGTTTGTTGGGAGTTTTTAAAGTACTGATTCAATTTCATTACTGGTAATTTGTCTGTTCATATTTTCTATTTCTTCCTGATACAGTCTTGGAATATTTTACCTTTCTAAGAGTTTGTCCATTTCTTCTGGGTTATCCAGTTTATTGGCTTATAGTTGTTCATAGTAGTCTCTTGCGATCCTTTGTATTTCTGAGGTGTTGGTTGTAACTTCTCCTTTTTCATTTCTGATTTTATTGGTTTGGGTCCTCTCCCATTTTTTCGTGATGATTATGGCTAAAGGTTTATCAATTTTCTTTATCTTTTCAAAGAACTGGCTTTTAGTTTCATTGATCTTTTCTGGGTTTTATTTAAACCTCTTTCATTTATTTCTGCTCTGATCTTTATGGTTTCTTTCCTTTACTAACTTTGGGTTTTGTTTGTCCTTCTTTCTCTAGTTCCTTCAACTGTAAGTTTAGGTTGTTTGTTTGAGATTTTCTTGTTTCCTGAGCTAAGCTTGTATTGCTATAATCTTCCCTCTTAGAACTGCTTTTGCTGCATCCCATAGGTTTTGGATCATTGTGTTTTTGTTTTCATTTGTCCTTAGGTATTTTTTTACTTCCTCTTCGATTTCTTCAGTGATCCATTTGCTGTTTAGTAACATATTGTTTAGCCTCCATGTGTTGGTGTTTTCTTGAAGTTATTTTCTTGTAGTTTATATCTCGTCTCATAGCACTGTGGTTGGAAATGATGCTTGATATAGTTTCAGTTTTCTTAAATTTACAGAGGCTTGTTTTATGGCCTAGCATGTGACCTCTCCTGGAAAATGTTCCATGTGTACTGGAAAAGAATGTGTATTCTGCTGCTCTTGGATAGAATGCTGTATTATATATCAATTAAGTCTATCTGATCTAATGTGTCATTTAAGGCCAGTGTTTCCTTATTGATTTTCTGTCTGGATGATCAGTCCATTGGTGTAAGTGGGGTGTTAAAGTCCCCTACTATTATTGTGTTACTTTCAATTTCTCCTTTATGTCTGTTAATACTTATTTGTAACTGAAATTCTTTTATAAGGAAGATTTGTCCCTCCCCACCCTACACATTTATTTATTTACTTAGTAATTTAATCTGTTATGTATATGAATCCATGGATATTTATTTTATTCTTTAGATCATAATCCAATGTTATTTTTATTTATTTTGTCATTCACATTGTTCCAGTCTTGGCTATCAGCAGCTCTTTTAGGTTGGCCCCTGTGTCCTTTTGACATGCTCTCATCTCCTCCTCACTCCCTTACTTTCTGATAGTATATGGTGTTCCAGGTTTATCTTATATTTTTCCTGCCCCAACCCTTGAATTAAACAGCCATTTCTCCAAGGAATTCTGGCTCTTTTTATTGTAGAATGGCATTTAGAAACCAAGATCTTGGGTGTGTTCATCACTACTTGGTGCCAGTGCTTCTCAGTCCTCTCAAGGAACAGGGCTGGAAATTACATGTATTATACTAACCATTGTAAACACACCTATCTACATTTATATCTGTACCTACCTGTTTGTATAGTAAACCCTAATTCCCACCTTCATTCCACTTATTTGTCACTTCTTTCTCTGATGGTGAAAAACCTGGCACCTGGCTCCCATTATCTACAATATATTTACTTATTGGTCCAACCCTGGCAAATATGTAAAGTGTCAGAATTGCTAAACTGTACCCCTTGAGAGAAAAAAATTTTACTAGTGTTTTTGTACAGTTCTTTTTGTCTTTATCCTTACAGGATCTAGGCAAAACACTGTTTTCCATAATTATTTAGGTCAACTCCTTTCTTTCCCCTCCCCTTCAGAGAGACTCTGCCTTGTATTTGTAATATAGTTAGATTCATTTGTCACAGTCTGCATTCCATCCTGGATTCCCCTGGCATCCTGAGTTTTTTGTTTTGGGGGTTTTTTTGTTTGTTGGTTTTTTGGTTTTTTGCATGCAGTAAAAGTTATTCTTGTGGTGTATGAGTTTTGAGTTCAAAACTATAAGTTTTGAAAAATTCATAGACTTATATAACCCAACACCATAGTACCATACAGACCAGGCCCATCATCCTAAAAATACTGTTGTGCTGTGGGGACAGCATTTTGAAATCTTTTTTTTTTTTTTTTTAAAGGGAATTTTTTTTTTTTAATTTATTTTTGGCTGTGTTGGGTCTTCATTTCTGTGCGAGGGCTTTCTCTAGTTGCGGCAAGCGGGGGCCACTCTTCATCGCAGTGCGCGGTCCTCTCACTATCGCGGCCTCTCTTGTTGCGGAGCACAGGCTCCAGACGCGCAGGCTCAGTAGTTGTGGCTCACGGGCCCAGTTGCTCCGCGGCATGTGGGATCCTCCCAGAGCAAGGCTCGAACCCGTGTTCCCTGCATTGGCTGGCAGACTTTCAACCACTGCGCCACCAGGGAAGCCCAGCATTTTGAAATCTTTATTCAGACTCATACATGTTTAACAATCAAATATGCAATTGACTAAAATAGTCATTTTTAGACTAATAGTCTTTCACACTATTTTTACTTTTTTTTAACTTTTTTTCAAAGTTCATGTTATACTTTAAGAAATCTCCATTATTTATCAAACTCTAAAATTCTCTCTTTAAGAGATATCAAGTCTCAATTACTAATGACATGTATGGATCAACCAAAGCACATTCTGTAGCCCAAGTCCATTTCCCAATATGCCTGGTCCATTCTCCATGCAGTCATAGCAAAAACATTTCCACAGTAAGTCAAAGAAAATCAGAAAAATAAGTACAAAAATAACTTTATAAATTACAAATACAGTATTTTTTTTAATTCTCCAATGCTTTGAATTTGAAATTTCCATGTTGCTGCTCTTCTTTTGGGCTGAGATTGGCAAAAGTTGACTATAACTCTGCTCCCTTTTCCCATAAACATTTAACAACCATTTTTCTATTTCTGAAAGTCAGAATATTTTCATTGCTTTCCTAAATTCTTTAATTTGAAAAAGGAATAAATGAGGGTGAGTCATGTAACAGAAGTAGAAGTCAGAAGCCAGACAGGTGGAAATGAGGTTAAGTCATGGTTCCTGGTTAAAATTCTGAAGGAGGCCTTTTCAGAAGCCAAGGCACAGAGAAACAGAGTGGCTAGCAGGCCTAAATTAGTGACTTGGTTAGTCAACAGACAGGGATCCAGAAAATATTCAATTTTTTAGACTGGGCAAATTGAAAGCACCAAGGAATACCTCTACTCAGCCTATTGTTCCTTTTTTTTTTTTTTTTTTTTTTTTTGGCCTCACCACGCAGCATGCTGGATCTTAGTTCCCCAACCAGGGATCAAACCTGTGCCCCCTGCAGTGGAAGCTAAGAGTCTTAATCACTGGACCATCAGGGAAGTCCTAGCCTATTGCTCCTTAGAAGGGTAAAGTAAAGTAGAAGATTTCTACTAGAAATCTTAAACCAGCTAAGATTTGAGCAGGGGGGAAGAGCTCTTAATCCTCAAGTATATCACCTGTCCTCGTCACCCAAGCCAGCTTTGGTACCTGACAGTGGAACTATGCATGCTAATCTGGAGGTTCATGTAGAGACTTGAGTGGGGATGGGTGTGGGAGGTGGTAGAGTGAACTAGGAGAAATTGTATGTAAAATTGTATGTGCCTGTGCACATTTTTCTGAGGACAGAATCAATAGATTTCAACAGATTATCAAAAGTTTCTGAGTTGTATAAAAAAGATCAAGAACTACATGGATTTAGGTTCTGGCTGGAGGGTTCGGCGTCTCCATAAATGTGTCCAATCTGATTCCTCCTGGGTTGCTGCTTCCCAGGAGCAGGTGTCCCACCTGAGAGGAACATCACAGGACCACTGCTGTTTGAGCCTCCCTGGAGTACTGGCCCCACGGTCACTCCCTGCTTCTTAAAACACTTCTGGCTCTGATTTTTATAACATTCCTTCTACAAGCATTCTGTCTCCTGAACTGGCACCTCTTAATCACCTCATGTTTCCTGAAGGCTGATGTTGTCTAGTGATGGGTTGTCTGTCCTTTGTTTTCTTTCTACACTCTTTCCCTTGGAGGTTTTATCTATCCTTTTCTGTCAATTTCTCCAGCATGTGCTATAATTTTGTATTTCCAAAACATGCTGGGATGTTTCCATTTAGATACATCACACCTTCCTCAAATTCACTAAATGTAAAACTACAAAAAAAACTTTTGTGATTGAATAAAATTACCTTTAAAAGTCTCTCCCAATATTGATATTATATGATCCTAGCTTCTGTTAATCATAATGCCCTACTCCAAATGACTTGGGTTCAAAATCTTAGTGAATGACATCAAAGTATTATAAGAATTTTAAATCTAGAAAACGTAGAGAACAGTGAATCAAGACCCCTTAAAACACCTAATGACAGCACAGCATTGTGAGATTAATGAGACAAGTACACAGGGTCCTTGATGATGAAAGAAGGGTCCCAACCCGGCCAGAATAGGGGGTCAGAGGAGGCTTTGCTGATGTAGAGTTGAGACTTAATGGCTGCTTTCAAAACTTCAAGTTAGTTTGAAGGACAGCACTGCAGGAGAAACTAAAAGGTGAGGCATTCTAGAAAAAGGGGACAGAAATAAGCAAAGGCATAAAAGATGGGAATAATATGGTTTACACTGGGAACTTTCAGAAGTTGGGAGTATAAGGAGTAAAAGTAAGAAGGTGAAAGATGAGATTAGGGATATGGGGCCAGATGAAAAGGCGGTCCCGTATTCTGTATTAAGGGTTAAGCCCCTTGGTTGGAGAGCACACATCAGAATGGGGGAAGTGGACAGAGAGAAAAAGCAGTGGTGGGGAGAAAGTATTTTTCACATTGCCCAGGCTGAGTCCTTTTCCAATATCCTGACACTCTTCTCGCAGGAGGAACATGTCCGAATAGGTTGACGATCACCACGTATAATGCTCACTGAAGGACGTGTGTCATGCTGGTGAACACTGTGGAGGTGGTGGGGGGAAGGGGTGAGAAGCAATGCTGGAGGTGTGGGGACCATGGGAGGGCTGGAAGCAGAGTGGTGACATGGTCAGATTTGCATTTCCGGGAGGTCAACCGTCACTGTGGACAGGATAAACAGGAGGGGATAAGATTAGAAGCACCATGACCAGGTAGGGAGCTGGTGGGTGCAGTCATCCAAGTGAGAAGTGACTGGGACCATGGGAATAGGGATGGAGAGAAGTCAGATTTGAAAAATATTTAAGACAGTGGTTTCCAAACTTGTCTGCACATTGGAATCACTGGGGGAGCTTCAAAAAGAGCTTGTGATTCCATTGATATGGGATGTGGCCTGGCCTTTGGAATTTTTAAAAGATCCCCCGATGATTCTAATGTGCAGACACGTGGAGAGAATCACTGATTTAGGGAATAAAATCAGCGGCAATCGGTGACTGATTAGATGGAGTTGAGAATGTGGGAGAGGCATGTGAAGGATGGCTAAGCCCAGGTTTCTAGCACTGGACACTTGGCAGAGCTGATAGAACAGGACAGAGGCCTGATCTCTACCCTGGCCTTTTAGAATATTGTCAAGTGTGTCTCAATGCAGCAATCTATGCTCCTTTTCAAATATGTTGTGACACTGATACTTGAGGAAAACCACCGCCAAGGCCACTCTTCCCACATGCTGGCCACTCCTGACTGAGCATGGCGGGGGCTTTACGGCAGATCAGTAACTGCAGATGTGGACTCCTCTGGTGGGCAGCTTGGAGTGAGGGACTCACTAACCTCACTGAACTTTTCTTAGAACTGCACTGCAACCTAAGTTTCTTCCTCCCCAACTTCCTTCCTTCCCTCTCCCCTCCACAGGGGTCAGACCTACATCATGGTCTGATGGTCCTCCTGGCCTCCTCTGGCTCCCTCCCTGTTTTCCCTCATAGGCTATTACTCAAATAATCTCTTGCATGACTAATTATGTCTTGGTGTCTGTGTCTCAGAGAATCCAAACTAACGTAAGGTTTTAACTTTCTTAAATTTTAATTTTTCTCTTTGATTCTTATGAATTATGGGAAACAACTCTCCATCATTTCAGCCAAAGACAACTTTAAATGAGTTTCCAAGGTGCACATTGGCAAAGCTTCAAATTTAATTAGGCAAACCAACCTAGGCAGAGAAAAGCCAAAATATGCCAAGAATTTCCCTCATCAAATTCACATGGACAATTTCTGCAAAGTCTTAACAAAGAAACCAATGACATTAAAGGCTCCACATCTTGAAAAGACTGACATCGCATGAAGCATTCACGTATCCGAAAGTGCCTCTGTAACCTTCAAAGACCAAATGTTTCATAAAACAATTACCAAAAATGGCACCACAATGCAGAAAACATCACAGGGGCAACCATGAGGAATTCCCCTTAATTATACAACTTGTTGGAAAATTTGTAGCCTCATACAATCTACTGCCCGGAAGTATAATGTTACTTGCATCAATAAATAAATATACAAAATAATATATGAAGCATCTTCCATGGGTCAAACACTGTATGAGATACTTTACATGGTATGCTAATCTTTGCAACCATCTTATGGAGAAAAGATTATTAAGTCCATTTTTTAGAAGAATAAACTGAGGCTTAGAGAGGTGGAGACGTGTCTAGTTCCCACAGCCTAGGTAGCAGAGTACATGTTCAAACTCAGGTGAATTTCTACTGCTCCCCTGAGGCAGGCTGCCTTCTGGCAGAAGCTGGGCATAGCCCATCGGAAGGCTTCCTGAAGTCAGATGTTTTTATGTCACACTCTAAGAGGAAAGGGACATTGCCCTCACTATCCTTACTAGGGAATAAGCAGTGACCTAAGTCCACATTCTAAAAATACAAAAATGAACCACACAGAATAATAGAAGCTTAGAGCAGAAAGGAGCCTTCAAGATCATCTAGTCTAACATTGCACAGCTAAAGAATTTGGTGAGAATTTCTTCTAGTTTATTGAGAGACAGACACCTTTTAGATTTACCTATGTGGGCACTTTGCATCTCGGCCTACACCCAGAGAGGAAAGCCCTTGGCCGAGGGAGTGGGAGTTATAAAGAGGTAGGTGCTGGGTGGTTGTTTTGGTAAATTTATTCAAACTAAGAAAACATTCCACTCCCACGCTACCCTGTGCAGTGGCCACCAAAGAGAAACAAAGATCGCTCCCATCTCCCTCTGGCCCTCAGGTGGTTCCCAGGACCCTGAAGTTGGTGGCAAGGGACCAGTTCCTCCTTTTTGCCGGGTTCCTATGCTAGTTCTATCAGCTTAGAGCATAGGAGTGAGAAAGGCAAGGGAAGTGGCGCTGTGGTTTCTGGGAAAGAAAAGGACTGTGTTCCTTCCCAACTTTTTTGTCCTGTAAGGTACAGCTTTCTCCCTACTGACAGATAATTGAATGTTTTCTCTTCTCCAGTGTTCCTACCCCCTTCCAGTTTTAAGAGGAAATTCAAGATACCACTTCCCTTTCTGAAAAATTTTCTCTCTCAGGCAGGCTGCCATTATCAACAGTAGTATGTAAATATTCACTATAAATCTACTTTGTACATTTTATTTTTTCTCAAGCCAACATATGAATTTAATTTACAATATTAATGGACACAGTAAATACTTGAATATTATT
Organism: Balaenoptera acutorostrata; assembly: GCF_949987535.1. Lineage (NCBI taxonomy): Eukaryota > Metazoa > Chordata > Mammalia > Artiodactyla > Balaenopteridae > Balaenoptera > Balaenoptera acutorostrata. Next base: position 31,974,404 of record NC_080072.1, on the reverse strand, counting down.
TGCTGGTTTTTTTTTTGGATAAAGAAAAAATTTTTAGTTTAAGTCATAAAGTATAATTTGTGAGCATAAACTACTCGAAGTTTTGTTATCCACCTGGGCCATGGGTAGCATAAGAAGAAAGTCTGAAAGTCCAACATTTGAATTGCTAATGAGATTGCCAGCAATTTATTTTTTAAATAAATAGCCTCATCTGTATTACTTCAGATGCTGAGGCCACAGATGGTCTATTTTTATCAACAAACTTCAAGGTGTACTTTCCCATGGAAGTGTAAAGATTTTCTTTAGAAATGACTAAGATTTTAGAAATTTCCCTTGTAACTTTGCAGCAGTGTGTCCTTGTATACGAGCCATCTGAAAGTCACATTGATGTTCAAGAGCTGTCATATCACCTATCCTTGGTCTTGGAAAGAAAGGTTGCACATGGAATCACCATTGTTCTAAGCCCTTTCTTTACTCTTCAGCCACCAAAATGATTAAATGCTAAGCTTTGTTTATTCGGGTCATTTATTTGAGGCTGCAGGTCAAAACTGAGTCTCAGCTTAATCACTTCCTCCTGGAAGCTTTTTCTGACCCCAACAAAGGTTAGCTTCCTCCTAAGGTGGCCTCATAACTTGTGCTTCGGTGTAAGGACTGGTTTAATGGTCATCTCCACTGGGATGTAAGCTCTAACAGGTTCAAGATTAGGTCAGTGTTGTTGATCACTGCACCCCCAGAATATAGCACAGTGCTAGAAATGCAATAAGTACCAGTGGAATAAGCAAATAGAAGGCTTCCCTCGTTCTTTCTGAAACTTTATACAACATTTGATATTATAGAACCATCAACTCCCCCTTCAAACTTCCCTGTCTCACAGCGAGAGCATTTCCTTGCACCCTCTTCCCACCTTCCACATTGCTTTTCCAGTGGCTTCTCTCCCTCTTTATATCCTTATCCCTACATTTTTAAATTGAAGTATAGTTGATGCATAATGTTATTTAAATTACAGGTGTACAGTACAGTGATTCATAATTTTTAAAGGTTATATTCCATTTACAGTTATTATAAAATATATGCTATATTCCCCATGCTGTACAATTTATCCTTGTAGCTTATTTTATACCTAATAGTTTGTACCTCTTGCTCCCCTCCCCCTAAGTTGTCCTTCCCCCCTTCCCTCTTCCTACTGGTAACCACTAATTTGTTCTCTATATCTCTGAGTCTGCTTCTTTTTTGTTATAGTCACTAGTTTGTTGTATATTTTAGATTCCGCATATAAGTGATATCATACAGTATGTGTCTTTCTTTGACTTATTTCACTTAGCATAATGCCCCCCAATTCCATCCATGTTGCTACAAATGGCAAAATTTCATTCATTTTTTATGGTTAAGTACTATTCCATTGTACATATATACCACAACTTTACCCATTCATTGCTTGATGGATACTTAGGTTGCTTCCATATCTTGGCAACTGTAAATAATGCTGCTATAAACATTGAGGTGCATGTATCTTTTCCAATTAATTTTTTTTATATACATATATACACAGGAGTGTAATGGCTGGTCTCATTGTAGTTTTATTTTAGTTTTTTGAGAAACCTCCATACTGTCTTCCACAGTGGCTGCACCAATTTACATTCTCACAAACAGTGTACTAGGGTTCCCTTTTCTCCACATCCTTGCCAATGTTTGTTATTTGTGTTCTTTTTGATAATAGCCATTCTGATTGATGAGAGGTGATATTTCATTGTGGTTTTGATCTGCATTTCCCTGATGATGAATGATGTTGAGCATCTTTTCATGTGCATGTTAGCCATCTACATTTCCTCTCGGGAAAAATGTCTATTCCATTCTTCTATCCTTTTTTTTTTTTTTAACATTGAGTGCATATTTTGTTTTTTAATTTAATTTTTATTTTATATTGGAGTATAGTTGATTTACAATACCGTGTTAGTTTCAGGTGTACAGCAAAGAGAGTCAGTTATACATATACATATATTCACTCTTTTTCAGGTTCTTTTCCCATATAGGTTATTACAGAATACTGAGCAGAGTTCCCTGTGCTATACAGTAGGTCCTTGTTGATTATCTATATTATATATAGTAGTGTGTATATATTAATCACAAACTCCTGACTTATCCCTCCCCCTCCCCCTCCCCCTCCCCCTCCCCCAGGTTTCACCTTTGGTAACCATAAGTTTGTTTTCATTATCTGTAAGTCTGTTTCTGTTTTGTAAATAAGTTCATTTGTATTATTTTTAAAAAATTTGATTCCACATAGGAGTGATATCTTATGATATATATCTTTCTCTGTCTGACTTACTTCACTTAGTATGACAATCTCTAGGTCCATCCATGTTGCTGCAAATGGCATTATTTTGTTCTTTTTTATGGCTCAGTAATATTCCATTATATATAGGTACCACATCTTCTTTTTCTATTCCTCTGTTGATGGACATTTACGTTGCTTCCATGTCTTTAGTATTGTAAATAGTGCTGCATTGAACATTGTGGTGCATATATCTTCTCGAATTATGTTTTTCTCCAGGTATATGCCTAGGAGTAGGATTGCTGGGTCATGTGGTATTTCTATTTTTAGTTTTTTAAGGAACCTCCATAATGTTCTCCATAGTGGTTTTACCAATTTACATTCCCACCAAAAGTGTAGGAGGGTTCCCTTTTCTCCACACCCTCTCCAGCATTTGTTGTTTGTAGACATTTTCATGAAGACCATTTGCGTTTCTCTGATAATTCGTGATGTTGAACATTTTTTCATGTGCTTTTTGGACAACTTTATGTCTTCTTTGAAAAATGTATATTTAGTTCTTCTGCCCATTTTTTTTTTTAATTTTGAATTTTATTTAATTTATTTTTTTATACAACAGCTTGTTATTAGTCATCAATTTTATATACATCAGTATATACATGTCAATCCCAATTGCCCAATTCATCACACCACCACCCCCAGCCACCCACAGCTTTCCCCCCTTGGTGTCCATATGTTTGTTCTCTACATCTGTGTCTCAACTTCTGCCCTGCAAACCAGTTCATATGTACCATTTTTCTAGGTTGCACATACATGCATTACTATATAATATTTGTTTTTCTCTTTCTGACTTACTTCACTCTGTATGACAGTCTCTAGGTCCATCCACGTCTCTACAAATGACGCAATTTCACTCCTTTTTATGGCTGAGTAATATTCCATTGTATATATGTACCACATCTTCTTTATCCGTTCGTCTGTCGATGGGCATTTAGGTTGCTTCCATGACCTGGCTATTGTAAATAGTGCTGCAATGAACATTGGGGTGCATGTGTCTCTTTGAATTATGGTTTTCTCAGGGTATATGCCCAGTAGTGGGATTGCTGGATCATATGGTAATTCTATTTTTAGTTTTTTAAGAAACCTCCATACTGTTCTCCATAGTGGCTGTATCAATTTACATTCCCACCAACAATGCAAGAGGGTTCCCTTTTCTACACACCCTCTCCAGCATTTGTTGTTTGTTGATTTTCTGATGATGCCCATTCTAACCGGTGTGAGGTGATACCTCATTGTAGTTTTGATTTGCATTTCTCTAATAATTAGTGATGTTGAGCAGCTTTTCATGTGCTTCTTGGCCGTCTGTATGTCTTCTTTGGAGAAATGTCTATTTAGGTCTTCTTCCCATTTTTGGATTGGCTTGTTTTTTTTTTTAATATTGAGCTGCATGAGCTGTTTATATATTTTGGAGATTAATCCTTTGTCCATTGATTCTTTTGCAAATATTTTCTCCCATTCTGAGGGTTGTCTTTTCGTCTTGTTTATGGTTTCCTTTGCTGTGCAAAACCTTTTAAGTTTCATTAGGTCCCCTTTGTTTATTTTTGTTTTTATTTCCATTACTCTAGGAGGTGAATCAAAGAACTTGCTGTGATTTATGTCAAAGAGTGTTCTTCCTATGTTTTCCTCTAAGAGTTTTATAGTGTCCGGTCTTACATTTAGGTCTCTAATCCATTTTGAGTTTATTTTTCTGTATGCTGCTGGGGAGTGTTCTAATTTCATTCTTTTACATGTAGCTGTCCAATTTTCCCAGCACCACTTATTGAAGAGACTGTCTTGTCTTCATTGTATATCCTTGCCTCCTTTGTCATAGATTAGTTGACCATAGGTGTGTGGGTTTATCTCTGGGCTTTCTATCTTGTTCCATTGATCTATGTTTCTGTTTTTGTGCCAGTACCATATTGTCTTGATTACTGTAGCTTTGTAGTATAGTCTGAAGTCAGGGAGTCTGATTCCTCCAGCTCCGTTTTTTTCCCTCAAGACTGCTTTGGCTATTTGGGGTCTTTTGTGTCTCCATACAAATTTTAAGATTTTTTGTTTGAGTTCCGTAAAAAATGCCATTGGTAATTTGATAGGGATTGCATTGAATCAGTAGATTGCTTTGGGTAGTATAGTCATTTTCACAATATTGATTCTTCCAATCCAAGAACATGGTATATCTCTCCATCTGTTGGAATCATCTTTAACTTCATTCATCAGTGTCTTATAGTTTTCTGCATACAGGTCTTTGGTCTCCCTAGGTAGGTTTATTCCTAGGTATTTTATTCTTTTTCTCGCAATGGTAAGTGGGGGTGTTTCCTTAATTTCTCTTTCAGATTTTTCATCATTAGTGTGTAGGAATGCAAGAGATTTCTGTGCATTAATTTTGTATCCTGTAACTTTACCAAATTCATTGATTAGCTCTAGTAGTTTTCTGGTGGTAATTTTAGGATTCTCTATGTATAGTATCATGTCATCTGCAAACAGTGACAGTTTTACTTCTTCTTTTCCAATTTGTATTCCTTTTATTTCTTTTTCTTCTCTGATTGCCGTGGCTAAGACTTCCAAAACTATGTTGAATAATAGTGGGGAGAGTGGACATCCTTGTCTTGCTCCTGATCTTAGAGGAAATGCTTTCAGTTTTTCACCATTGAGAATGATGTTTGCTGTGGGTTTGTTGTATATGGCCTTTATTATGTTGAGGTAGGTTGCCTCTACGCCCACTTTCTGGAGAGTTTTTATCATAAATCGGTGTTGAATTTTGTCAAAAGCTTTTTCTGCATCTATTGAGATGATCATATGGTATTTATTCTTCAATTTGTTAATATGGTGTATCACGTTGATTGATTTTCATACACTGAAGAATCCTTGCATCCCTGGGGTAAAGCCCACTTGATCATGGTGTATGATCCTTTTAATGTGTTGTTGGATTCTGTTTGCTAGTATGTTGTTGAGGATTTTTGCATCTATATTCATCAATGATATTGGTCTGTAATTTTCTTATTTTGTAGTATCTTTGTCTGGTTTTGGTATCAGGGTGATTGTGGCCTCATAAAATGAGTCTGGGGGTGTTCCTTCCTCTGCAATTTTTTGGAAGAGTTTGAGAAGGATGGGTGTTAGCTCTTCTCTATGTGTTTCATAGAATTCACCTCTGAAGCCATCTGGTCCTGGACTTTTGTTTTTTGGAGGATTTTTAATCACAATTTCAATTTCCTTACTTGTGATTGGTCTGTTCATATTTTCTATTTCTTCCTGGTTCGGCCTTGGAAGCTTATACCTTTCTAAGAATTTGTTCATTTCTTCCAGGTTGTCCATTTTATTGTCATAGAGTTGCTTGTAGTAGTCTCTTAGGATGCTTTGTATTTCTGTGGTGTCTGTTGTAACTTCTCCTTTTTCATTTCTAATTGTATTGATTTGAGTCCTCTCCCTCTTTTTCTTGGTGAGTCTGGCTAATGGTTTATCAATTTTGTTTATCCTCTCAAAGACCCAGCTTTTAGTTTTATTGATCTTTGCTCTTGTTTTCTTTGTTTCTATTTCATTTATTTCTGCTCTGATCTTTATGATTTCTTTCATTCTGCTAACTTTGGGTTTTCTTTGTTCTTCTTTCTCTAGTTCCTTTAGGTGTAAGGTTAGATTGTTTATTTGAGATTTTTCTTGTTTCTTGAGGTAGGCTTGTATAGCTATAAAGTTCCCTCTTAGAACTGCTTTTGCTGCATCCCATAGGTTTTGGATCGTCATGTTTTCATTGTCATTTGTTTCTAGGTATTTTTTGATTTCCTCTTTGATTTCTTCAGTGATCTCTTGGTTATTTAGTAATGTATTGTTTAGCCTCTATGTGTTTGTGTTTTTTACGTTTTTTCCCCTGTAATTCATTTCTAATCTCATAGCGTTGTGGTCAGAAAACATGCTTGATATGATTTCAATTTTCTTAAATTTACTGAGGCTTGATTTGTGACCCAAGATGTGATCTATCATGGAGAATGTTCCATGCACACTTGAGAAGAAAGTGTAGTCTGCTGTTTTTGGATGGAATGTCCTATAAATATCAATTAAATCTACCTGGTCTATTGTGTCATTTAAAGCTTCTGTTTCCTTATTTATTTTCATTTTGGTTGATCTGTCCATTGGTGTAAGTGAGGTGTTAACGTCCCCCACTCTTTTGGTGTTACTGTCGATTTCCTCTTTTATAGCTGTTAGCAGTTGCCTTATGTATTGAGGTGCTGCTATGTTGGGTGCATATATATTTATAATTGTTATATCTTCTTCTTGGATTGATCCCTTGATCATTATGTAGTGTCCTTCCTTGTCTCTTGTAACATTCTTTATTTTAAAATCTATTTTAGCTGATATGAATATTGGTACTCCAGCTTTCTTTTGATTTCCATTTGCATGGAATATCTTTTTCCATCCCCTCACTTTCAGTCTGTATGTGTCCCTAGGTCTGAAGTAGGTCTCTTGTAGACAGCATATATATGGGTCTTGTTTTTGTATCCATTTGGCAAGCCTGTGTCTTTTGGTTGGAGCATTTAATCCATTCACGTTTAAGGTAATTATCGATATGTATGTTCCTATGACAGTTTTCTTAATTGTTTTGGGTTTGTTTTTGTAGGTCTTTTTCTTCTCTTGTGTTTCCCACTTAGAGAAGTTCCTTTAGCCTTTGTTGTAGAGCTGGTTTGGTGGTGCTGAATTCTCTTAGCTTTTGTTTGTCTGTAAAGCTTTTGATTTCTCCATCAAATCTGAATGAGATCCTTGCCGGGCAGAGTAATCTTGGTTGTAGGTTCTTCCCTTTCATCACTTTAAGTATATCATGCCACTCCTTTCTGGCTTGTAGAGTTTCTGCTGAGAAATCAGCTGTTAACCTCATGGGAGTTCCTTTGTATGTTATTTGTCATTTTTCCCTTGCTGCTTTCAATAATTTTTCTTTGTCTTTAATTTTGGCCAATTTGATTACTATGTGTCTCGTCGTGTTTCTCCTTGGGTTTATCCTGTATGGGACTCGCTGCACTTCCTGGACTTGGGTGGCTATTTCCTTTCACATGTTAGGGAAATTTTCGACTATAATCTCTTCAAATATTTCCTCTAGTCCTTTCTCTCTCTCTCTTCTCCTTCTGGGACCCCTATAATGTGAATGTTGTTGCGTTTAATGTTGTCCCAGAGGTCTCTTTGTCTGTCTTCATTTCTTTCCATTCTTTTTTCTTTATTCTGTTCCGCAGCAGTGAACTCCACCATTCTGTCTTCCAGGTCACTTATCCATTCTTCTGCCTCAGTTATTCTGCTATTGATTCCTTCTAGTGTAGTTTTCATTTCAGTTATTGTATTGTTCATCTCTGTTTGTTCTTTAATTCTTCTAGGTCTTTGTTAAACATTTCTTGCATCTTCTCGATCTTTGCCTCCATCCTTTTTCCGAGGTCCTGGATCATCTTCACTATCATTATTGTGAATTCTTTTTCTGGAAGATTGCCTATCTCCACTTCATTTAGTTGTTTTTCTGGGGTTTTATCTTGTTCCTTCATCTGGTACATAGTCCTCTGCCTTTTCACTTTGTCTGTCTTTCTGTGAATGTGGTTTTCGTTCCACAGGCTGCAGGATTGTAGTTCTTCTTGCTTCTGCTGTCTGCCCTCTGGTGGATGAGGCTATCTAAGAGGCCTGTGCAAGCGTCCTGATGGTAGGGCTGTAGTGTCCTTGTCTCTTGTAACAGTCTTTATTTTAAAGTCTATTTTGTCTGATATGTGTATTACTACTCCATCTTTTTTTTGATTTCCATTCTCATGGAATACATTTTTCCATCCCCTCACTTTCATTCTGTTTGTGGCTCTAGATCTGAAGTGGGTCTCTTTTAGACAGCATATATATGGGTCTTGTTTTTGTATGCATTCAGCCAGTCTGTGTCTTTTGGTTGGAGCATTTAATCCATTTACATTTAAGGTAATTATTGATATGTCTATTCTTATTGCCACTTTGTTAATTGTTTTGGCTTTGTTTCTGTTGGTCTTTTCATTCCCTTCTTTTGTTCTATTCTTTTGTGATTTGATGACTATCTTTAGTGTTGTGTTCGGATTGTTTTTTATTTTGTGTGTTTGCATCTATTGTAGATTTTTGTTTGCAGTTACCATGAGGTGTATATATTCCATTGAATATATATACCACATCTTTATCTATTCATCGCTTGATATACACTTAGGTTTCTTCCATATCTTGGCACTTGTAAATAATGCTGCTATGAACATTGGGGTGCATGTATCTTTTCCAATTTTTTTTTTATATACATATATACACAGGAGTGTAATTGTTGGTCTCATTGTAGTTCTATTTTAGTTTTTTGAGAAACCTCCATACTGTTTTTCCACAGTGGCTGCACCAGTTTACATTCCCACAAACAGTGTACAAGGGTTCTTTTTTCTCCAATATTTGTTATTTGTGATTCTTTTTGATAATAGCCATTCTGCCAGATGTGAGGTGATATTTCATTGTGGTTTTGATCTACATTTCTCTGATGATGAATGAGGTTGAGCATCTTTTCATGTGCTTTCTGGCCATCTGTCTGTCTTCTTTGGAGAAATGTCTATTTAGTGCTTCTGCCCATCTTTTAATTGGGTTGCTTGTTTTTTTTGATGTGAAGTTGTTGAGCTGTTTCTATATGTTGGATATTAACCCCTTATTGTTCATATCATTTGCAAATATTTTCTCCCATTCAGTAGATTTTCTTTTCGTCTTGTCGATGGTTTCCTTAGCTGTGTGAAAGCTTTTAGTTTTAATTAGATCCCATTTGTCTATTTTTGTTTTTATTTCCTTCCTTTTAGGTGATAGAATAAAAAAAAATATTGCTGTGATTTATGTCAGAGAGTGTTCTGCCTATTTTTTAATGGGATTGTTTCATTTCTCGTTCTGATAGTTCATTGTTAGTATAGAGAAATGGAACAGATTTCTGTATATTAATTTTGTATCCTGCAACTTCACTGAATTCATTGATGAGCTCTAGTAATTTTCTGGTGGCCTCTTTAGGATTTTCTATATATCATGCCATCTACAAACAGTGACAGTTTTACTTCTTCTTTTCCAATTTGGATTCCTTTTATTTCTTTTTCTTCTCTGATTGCTGTGACTAGGACTTCCAAAACTATGTTGAATAAAAGTGGTGAGAGTGGTCATCTTTGTCTTGTTCCTGATCTCAGAGGAAATGCTTTCAGCTTTTCTCCATTGAGTATGATGTTAGCAGTGGGTTTGTCATATATGGCCTTTATTATGTTGAAGTATTTTCCCTCTATGCCCACTTTCTGGAGACTTTTTAGTGTAAACGGATGTTGAATTTTATCAAAAGCTTTTTTCTGTATCTATTGAGATGATCATATGGTTTTTCTTCTTCAATTTGTTAACATGGTGTATCACTTTGATTGATTTGTGGACACTGAAAAATCCTTGGATCCCTGGAATAAATCCCACGGGATCATGGTGTATGATCCTTTTAATATATTGTTGGATTTGATTTGGTAATATTTTGTTGAGGATTTTAGCATTTATGTTCATCAGTTATATTGGACTCTAATTTCTCTCTCTCTCCCTCTCTCTCTCTCTCTTTTTTTTTTTTTTTTTTGATGTCTTTGTCTGGTTTTGGTATCAGGTTGATGCTGACCTCAGAGAATGAGTCCAGAAGTGTTCCTTCCTCTGCAGTTAATTGCAAAAATTTGAGAAGGATAGGTATTAACTCGTCTCTAAATGTTTGGTAGAATTCACCTGTGAAGCCATCTGGTCCTGGGCTTTTGTTTGTTGGGAGTTTTTAGAGTACTGATTAATTTCATTACTGGAAATTGGTCTGTTCATATTTTCTATTTCTTCCTAGTACAGTCTTGTGATATTGTACCTCTCTAAGAATGTGTCCATTTCTTCTAGGTTGTCCATTTTATTGGTGTATAGTTTTTCATTGTAGTTTCCTATGATCCTTTGTATTTCTATGATGTTGGTTGTGACTTCTCCTTTTTCATTTCTAATTTTATTCATTTGGTTCCTCTCCAATTTTTCCTTGGCAAATCTGGCTAAGGGCTTATCAGTTTTGTTTATCTTTCCAAAGAACCAGCTTTTAGTTACATTGTTCTTTTCTGTTTTTTGTTTTTGTGTCTATTTCATTTATTTCTGCTCTGATCTTTATGATATCTTTCTATCTACTAACTTTGGCTTTTGTTTGTTCTTTCTCTAATTTCTTTAGGTGTAAGATTAGGTTGTTTATTTGAGATTTTTATTATTCCCTGAAGTAAGCTTGTACTGTTATAAAGTTCTCTCTTAGAACTTCTTTTGCTGCATCCCATGGGTTTTGGATCATCATCTTTTTGTTTTCATTTCCTCTAGGCATGTTTTAATTTCCTCTTTGATTTCTTCAGTGATCCATCTGTTGATTAGTAGCATATGGTTTAGCCTCCACGTGTTTGTGATTTTTGCACTTTTTTTCTTGTGGTTGATATCTAGTCTCATGGCATTCTGGTAGGAAAAGATGCTTGATATGATTTCAGTTTTCTTAAATTTACCAAGGCTGGTTTTGCGGCCTAGCATGTGATCTATCCTGGAGAATGTTCCATGTGCACTTGAAATGAATGTGAATTTGCTGCTTTGGGATGGAATGCTCTCTATCAATTAAGTGCATCTGGTCTAATGTGTTATTTATGGTCCGTGTTTATTGATTTTCTGTCTGAATATCGGTCCCTTGGTGTAAGTAAGGTTTTAAAGTCCCCTACTATTATTGTGTTACTGTCAATTTCTCCTTTTATTTCTGTTAATATTTGCCTTATACATTGAGGTGCTCCTATGTTGGGTGTATATATATGTATATATACACAATTGTTATATATATATGTCTTATTTCTTGGATTGCGTCCTTAATCATGATGTAGTATTATTCTTTGTCTCTTGTAACAGCCGTATTTTAAAGTCTATTTTTTCAGATATAAGTATTGTTACTCTGAATTTTTTTAAAAATTTCAATTTGTATGGAATAGCTTTTTCCATCCCCTCACTTTCAGTCTCTGTGTGGCAGTAGATCTGATGTGAGTCTCTTGTAGGCAGTATATATACAGGTCTTGTTTTTTTATCCATTCAGCCACTCTGTCTTTTGGTTGGAGCATTTAGTCCATTTATATTTAAGGTAATATTTGATATGTCTCTTCTTATTGCCACTTTGTTAATTGTTTTGGTTTTTGTAGGTCTTTTTTTGTTTTGGCTTTTGTAGGTCTTTTTTTCCTCTTCTGTTCTTTTGTGATTTGATGACTATCTTTAGTGTTTTGTTTGGGTTCCTTTTTCTTTCTTGTGTGTATATCTATTATGGATTTTTGGTTTGCAGTTACCATGAGGTTTTTGTATAACAGTATATATATACATACACATATATATACATATATAATATATATTATTTAATATATATTAATTATATATTATAATTATATATTGTTTAATATAAATTATATTGTAATTATATATTATTTAATATATATTAATTATATATAGGATTGTTTTATGTTGCTGATCTCTTAATTTCAAATGCATTTTAAAAACCCTGCATTTGTAGTTTCCTCCCCTCACTATTACTGTTTTTGATATTATATTTCACATCTAACTGTTTTGTTATCCCTTAACTGCTTATTGTGGATACAGATGATTTTAGTAGTTTTGTCTTTTAACCACCCTACTACTTTTGTGTGTGGATGATTTACTACCTTTACTGTATGTTTGTCTTTACCGGTGAGCTTTTTCATTTCATAATTTTCTTGTTTCTAGTTGTGACCTTTTGTTTTGCACCTAGAGAAATTCCTTTAACATTTGTTGTGAAGCTGGTTTGGTGGTGCTTAACTCTTTTAGCTTTTGCTTGTCTGAAAAGCTTTTGATTTCTCCATCAAATCTGAATGAGAGCCTCACTGGGTATAACATTATTGGTTGTAGGTTTTTCCCTTCCATCAATTTAAAGATACTGTGTCACTCCCTTCTGGTCTGCAGAGTTTCTGCTGAAAACTCAGCTGATAGCCTTATGGGAGTTCCCTTGTATGTTATTTGTTGCTTTTCCCTTGCTGCTTTTAATATTCTCTCTTTATCTTTAATGTTTGTCATTTTGATTACAATGTGTCTTGATGTGTTCCTCTTTGGGTTCATCCTGTATGGGACTCTCTGTACTTCCTGGCCTTAGGTGACTTTTTCCTTTCCCAGGTTAGGGAATTTTTCAGCTCTTATGTCTTCAAATATTTTCTCAGACCGTTTCTCTCTCTTCTCCTTCTGGGACCCCTATAATGTGAATATTAGTGTACTTGATGTTGTCCCAGATGTCTCTTGAACTGTCCTCATTTCTTCTCATTCTTTTTTCTGTTCAGTGGCAATGATTTCCACTACTTTGTCTTCCAGCTCACTGATCCGTTCTTCTGCCTCATTTAGTCTACTACTGATTCCTACTAGTGTATTTTTCATTTCAGTTACTGTATTGTTCATATCTCTTTGCTTGTTCTTTGTATTTTCTAACTCTTTGTTAAAAACTTCTAACTTCTCACTCTTCATCCATCCTCCTCCCAAGTTCTTTCATCATCTTTATGATCATTACTCTGAACTCTTTCTCTGGTAGAGTGCCTGTCTCCACTGCACTTAGTTCTTCTTGGGTTTTATCTTGTTCTTTTTTTTTTTTTTTTTTTTTTTTTTTTTTTTGCCTAGGCTGCACAGTTTGTGGGATCTTAGTTCCCTGACCAGGGATTGAACCCACACCCTCGGCAGTAAAAGCACAGAGTCCAAACCACTGGATCACCAGGGAATTCCCACTGTTCCTTCTTCTTGAACATGCTCCTCTGCTGCTTAATTTTGCCCAAGCTGGTATTTGTACTTTTATGTATGTGGTAGATTAATTACGTTTCTCAACCTTGGAGGTGTGGCCTTCTGTAGGAGACGTCCTATGCATCCCAGCCAGCTCCCGTTTTGTCACCCAAGCTATATGCTCTCGGGGTTTCCCCTAAGAGGGCTGCATGTTTCCTTCTATTGTGTCAGGCTATGTGGGCAGTCTGGTAGGCTTGGTTGGTCCCTAGCCTGGTTAGTTTCCAGGCCCTGCCTTGTGCACATGCTGCTGGCTGCTGGTTAGTGGGGCCTGGCCACAAGGCAGCTACCTGCAGAACCCCAGTGGGCCCCAGGTCTAGTGCTGGCTCTCTGTTGGGCAGAGTCAGGGTCTAGAAGACTCTGAGGGTGTTGCCCCTTAACTGGTGGGTGAAGCCAGGTCCTGGAGTTAGTACCAGACTTTTATCAGGCACAGCCAGGTCCTGGAGTGTGGCTGCAGGGCCCAGGGTTCCCAGAGCTGGTGTCAGATAACGGGTGGAGGGAGGACTGGTTCCTGACAGTTGGATATGAGGCCTAGAGTGTCCTGAAACTTGTGTTGACCTGCTGATCAGCAAGACAAGGGCCCAACTGTTCCCAGGGTAGGGTCTGGCTTGCTGTGGGTGGGCTGGGTCTGCAGGCTAAGGATTGTGGTTTTCTTAAGTCTTGTGTCTGCCCCATGGTGGGTGAGGCTGGTCTAGAGGTTTGTGCAGGCTTCCTGGGGGCCATGGCCGGTGCCTGCCCACTGGTGGGTGGAGCTGGGTCTTGGCCCTCTGGTGGGCAGAGCTGTGTCTAGGACTGTGTCTAGAGGTGACTGTTGGCTTGGGAGGTCTTTAGGCAGCCTGTCTGCTGATGGGTGAGGCTGTGTCCCTGCCCAGTTAGTTGTTTGGCCTGAGGTGTCCCAGCACTGGTGCTCACAGGCTGTTGGGTGGGGCCAGATCTTGGTGCTAATGAGCTAGAGGGAGGATCTCACAATAGCAGCCACCAGCAGATGTACCCATGTGGTAGAAAGCTCCCAAATATGGCTGGCACCAGTGTTTATGTCCCAAGGGTGAGTTGCAGGGGCCCCCTGCCCCCATCTCTCGAAGAGACTCTCCAAGACCAGTAGGTAGGTCTGGTCCAGGCTCCTATCAAATTACTGCTTTTGCCCTGGGTCCCAGTGCACATGAGATTTTGTGTGCACCCTTTAAGAGTGAAGTCTCTATTTCCCACCGTCCTGTGGGGCTCCCAAAATAAGCCCTGCTGGGCTTCAAAGCCAAATGCTCTAGGGGCTCGTCTTCCTGGTACAGGACCCCCAGGCTGGGGAGCCTGACGTGGTGCTCAGAACTCTCAGTCCTGTGGGAAAACCTCTGCAGTATAATTATTCTCCAGTTTGTGGGTCACCCACCCAAAGGTATAGGACTTGATATCACAAGTCCATCATTCCTGCCCATCTTGTTGTGGTTCCATCTTTATGTCTTCAGTTGTAGAAAATCTTTTCTGTTAGATTCTGGTCTGTTTCATAGATAGTTGTTCTGCAGACAGTTGTGATTTTGGTGTGCTCAAGGTCTTTCTACTCCACTGTCTTGGCCCCTCTCTCCCTACCCCTACATTCTTTATGTCCTTTCTCTATATTCCAGCCTAGTCCATTTTCTCCCTGTCAGCACACGGTAGGCGTTTGATAAATATGTGTTGAATGAATGAATGAATATCATGCTTCAAACTTCTCCTGGGAAATGTGATCCATCCCCATAGCTTCAGTAATTAGGTCATACTGATGAGGTCTAAATATCTATCCCTAAACTGTATTTCTCACCTGGGCAATAAACTTGCATCTCCACAAGTACCCCATGTCAATATGTTTACAACTAAAGATTTCCAATTAAATACAACAGAATAATCATACACAATTATCTCCTTTCCCTCCCCAATCTCTGCTAAAATGATGGCAAAGGAATTTCTTTAAGAAAGAAAGGGGGGAAAAAAGGTACAAATCCACAAGGGTAAAGAGGACAGAAGAGAACAGCTAACTAAAGATTTCAACAAATTTCTGGAAGGTGGAAAATGGACAGAGGTGAAAATAAATGAGTTAGGAGAGTAGGGGGGTTAGGACAGAGGGATGTGGTGTTTTATCTCATCACTAAGAATATTAATAAGAGTTACAATTTTTTTCTGCTTTTTAAATTGGCTCTGTTTCCTCCAGGTGCCTTTTTTCCCCTTCCGTTTCTCTTTTCCTTTTAAAGGTTTCTAAATGATAAAATATATACCGGGTGGGGGCAGGGTGTGAAGGGGGGAAAGAAAGCTGATTCAGCCTACAGAACCCTGGAAGGGCTCAGCATATGGAGAGCCCAGGTACCACGGAGAACAGAGCTTATGCGCTATCTGAACTGAAACACAGGTAAAGTGACAGTGTTTCATAATGAAATGTGATATACAAAGCCACCTTCTCAGATGCTACACAGGAAAACTGCAGCTGGTTTGTATTCACCAGGAAGATTAGAAGAATCTTCTCTGAGAAACTAAATAGCCTAAGGGGAAGCCTTCCAGGTATTTGGAGGTTCCCTCAACAACAAAATCCACCATCAACAAGCCCTGCTTATGCCGACATAGCTTCCATTCAGCTTTTTTAATGCCCCATTCTTAAGTATGAATAGACAGAAATTCACATTGTGAACATAAATGTTGGACGGGGACTAACAAACATTTGAGAACTGAAAAAGAGAAAATGAAGGGGGAAAAAAGGCACCCGGAAGAAACAGAGCCAATTAAGTATGAAGAAAAAAAATGGCAATTGATGTACTTAGAGATGAGAAAAGATATTACAACAATAAAGTAAGTACAGGATATTATGAAAAAGGGAATAAACAGAAAAAACAAAGAGTGCTTGGGATTTAAAATAAGATAGCCATAAAAAATTATTCAAAAATTAGAAGATAACATCAAAGAAATCTCACAAAAAGTAGTCCCTCTCACCAGGGAAAAGAAAAAAAAAAAAAGTAAGATTAGAGGGGAAAAAACACTTTAAAAAAATAATTAGAGAATTGATTCAGGAAGACAATAACTGCCTAAACAAATCGCAGAAAAAGACAACAGAGAATTCTGTGGGGAGGAAATTACCAAAGAAGTGATACAAGTAAATATCCCCCTGGAAGCTGGACTGTGAGATAGCGAGAAGTGAGGCAAAGCTTTTATTACTTTTTTATTTTTACACCGTGTGCATTTACTACCATGACAAACAATTTAAAAGAAAACAAACAAAAAACCCCCTCAGTTTCTTACCCCCAAATCTGTCCTTCTTTTCTGTATTCCCTTTCTCTGATAATATTATCATCACCAGTCAGCTCTAAAACAAGTTCTACTTTGGACAGATTTTTCACACATCTCTTCTCTATCTCTACAGTCCTCATCTGATCCTGTCACCTCTCCCTGGAATAGTTCCACAATATCATTACTGCTAGTTCTGTCTTTGGCCTCTACCTCCCTGTACTGCCCCCATCCTGCTCTTGAAACTTTTTTTTTTTTTGGCTACATGGCATGTGGGATCTTAGTTCCCTGACCAGGGATTGAACCCGCACCCCCTACATTGGAAGTGTGGAGACTTAACCACTGGACCACCAGGGAAGTCCCCCTTTTTTTTTTTGAAATACTTTTAAAAGTTTTTCATGCCTGCAATGGACCCCTGACAATGCTCTTCTTTTGCAGTCCCCTACCTCTGGGATAT